>NW_015505797.1:580875-594712 GCF_001515645.1 Sinocyclocheilus grahami | reverse complement strand
TCTCTCTCTCTCTCTCTCTCTCTATATATATATAGGTTTCTATATACAATAGATAACAACAGAAGTCAATACATATATATATACAGTGGGTACGGAAAGTATTCAGACCCCCTTAAATTGAATCATAAAAAAAAGTTTTGTCATTACATTGGTTAGAGCATAAAAAACAAATGGAGAAAAAACATTTTATTCATAATTTATTCTATGTCCTTTGTAGATGACGCCAGGACTAAGTTATTAAAAAAATGTATAGGCAAAAACAATGTTATATTTTTTTCATTCACCGATCAGTTTTTATGTTTCAGGCTGTTTTTAGGCCAAAGTTTGTATAAAGATTATTCTCAACTGTGTTATGAACAATATAATGATCTGATATGCTACCGTACTTTATGGAATATGTGCGTAAAATCTCCATAAATTGGTTTTCCCATTCTATACATTGCATCTGATTTGCATATTAATGTGGGCAAACCGTAATGAAAAAAGAAGTGTAATCCTGGGAGTAATAACTTGGCAGCATTTTCATAAGGATATTTCATAGGAATACTGATCTATAATTTATTGTTGTGTTTCCCCAAAATGCCGGATTTACAGCCGTTTGTCCTGGTGTCCTCTACAGAAGACAAGTATGAAAATGTTCATTACAAAAAGTACATATTCTGATTTGAAACCCCATAAAATGTCCCTGAGATGTTGATTTATGACAAGCAGTTTAAAAATCAGCTAGATTTAAATGATAATTACTAAACATGTTCATGTTTCCCTAAGAGTGCTAAATCTGATCGTTCTGTCAATATCACTCATATTTAATGACCAAGGAGTTGGTTTGATTCATGCTGTTGGCCCCCAGCACCGCTTGATTGATTTGACTGCATACAGAAAGTGAGAGTATTGTGTTTTGAACATGATATCGTAGTAATGCCATTGTTTTTGGACTTCCACCATAGTTATACCATGCTTTTTGGACATGTGCCACAGTAAAGGTACATGGCATTCCTTAAAGTACCATATAAATAGAATGGTATATTTTCAGTACCGTGGTATACCATAGTACTTTTTTGCAAGAAGGATTGTTTTCCTGACTGTGGCCATGATATTGCTGAGGTTACGAGAGGGAAATAATATTTTCTTATCTCAGTTCTAGTTCAGGTGTATTGATGCACTTTATGTATTTATGTTTCTCTCTCGTTCTTTTTTATTGTTTGTGTGTAACGTGTTGCGTCTGGCTTGCTCAGATGATCTGTTTATACTCTCAGCCTCAGTCTCTGGCACTTTAATTGAGAACTGCGTTTGCACGCCTGTATCTGCACTGCAGCCGCTTGTCTGCTTGGGACTTTATTACAGGACACACACACATGTACCTGTACATCTATCTTTGTGAGGACATTCATTGACACAATGCAGTCTCTAGCTCCTTACCCTAACCCTACCCATTAGAACTAAGTACCTCACCCAAACCCTTACCCTAAACCTGCCCTTTACCCAGCTATAACCTGATCTCTAAAACCAAGTCTTGACCCTCAAACAGGCCTTTAAAGGGCTCTCAGAAAGTGAGGAATGGCCAAAAAGTCCTCACTTTACTCTCTTTGTCCTCAATCCGATGGTCTAAAAGTCAAAGGTTTCCTGGTCCTCACAAAGATAGCTGTACACACACACTCACACACACACATACACACACACACACACACTCACACTCACACTCACACACACACACACACACACTCACACACACACACACACACACACACACTCACACACACACACACACACACACACGTGTCACAAAAGGTGGAGTGACGTGAAAACCAGCGCTGTTCAGAATCTTTGAGAGCAAACATGGTGCAGCGCGTCTTCATGAATTACATTTGAATGCATGCGAAGGGGAATTAAATTTGAGATCTGCAAAAGACTTCAAGCAGTTAACAAAAGAAGTCAAGAAAGACTTCATGAGAGCTGTATTGTAGCTTGAAAGAAAAATTGATTACTTTTATGATACTTTTAACGGAGACATCCCTAGTCTTACATATTTGTCAGAGAGAGAGAGACTGGAACACTGGATGCTTAATATTTTTCTGCACACATGTAAGCAGACTAATACAAGTATGGCACAATCTGCAGTATGTAATCTCATTTCAGTGTATGAGTCAGGAGTGTGAAACTCTAGATGCACTGCTTGGCTGACAGAGACGCCCAGTCACCTGCTGCGGTTGCATAAGCCAGCAATATGTGTGTAATGCAGACTATGAATGTAATGCGGGCTGTGTCACAGTGGCAGAGCATGTGTCTCTGTTGTCTGAGCTAAAGGGTGTAGCTCTGTTCCTGTAACCTGATTGTAATGCAGATCTTTGAGTGCTGGATATGCGTTCAGGATAGCCTCTACATGGTTCACAAACTAATTTTACTTGAGCCTTTTTTTCTTCACTCTTTCTGTTTTGTGTAACCTTCTTTTCACCTCGAGTACAGTATCAACAGACAGCTTTTGTTCATGTGTATTCAAACTTGTACATATGACTGCAGATCAACTTCTACATATGACACACGCACGCACGCACGCACGTGCACACACACACACACACACACAATCCCTCAGGGTGCACTGCTGAGTAGTCCATACTGTCCGTTCATACCAAGCTGCTGATGCCTGAAATACACTGGAATGTGTTTACAATGGCTAACATGCATGTGCAGTAACCCAACAGAGGACTAAAATAAGTGTGGGAATAAAATATGATGTAGGGATGCACATTATATTAACAATATTAGCATTTTTACAATTATTGTAATTCTATCTGATTTTTATGATCAGGTTATTGTTCTGTTCCATAACCTGAAGCACTTTTACACCTACACTATATGGGCAAAAGTATTAGGACACACCTCTTAATTATTGAATTCAGCTATTTCAAACAGACCCATTGCCACCGTTGTATAAAATGAAGTAACTAGCCATGCAGTTTACTGAGGCTCATGGTGCGTAAAAGTCGCCAACACTCTGCTGATTCCATATCTGAAGGGTTACAATCTTCCGCTGACATTAAAATCAGCACAAAAACTGTCCGGCTGGAGCTTAATGGAATGGGTTTCAATGCCCCATTGAGTGCAATGCCATGCAAGTAGGGATGTAATGATTCACTCAACTCACGATGCAATGCGACGATTCGTTTAACATCTCAACCGGTTTGAAACATCACATATTTGTATCGATTTTCAACCGGCTCGTGGCGAATCGTTACATCCCTAATGCCAAGCGTTAGATGGAGTGGAGTAAAGCAGCCACTAGACTCCGGAGCAGTGGAAACACACTTCTCTGTTTGGTAGTCTGATTTGGATGCCAGGAGAACATTACCTGTCCTACTGCATTGTGCCAACTGTAAAGTTTGGTGCAGGAGGGATGATGGTACAGGGCTGCTTTTCAGGGGTTGCGATAGGGCCCCTCATACTTCCAGTGAAGGGAAATATTAATACTATAACATAGCAAGACATTTTAGATGATGCTATGTTTCCAACTTTGTGGGACAGTTTGGGGAAGGGCCATTTCTATTCTAGCCTGACTGAGCCCCAGTGCACAAAGCAAGGTCTGCACACAGCCTGCACACCTGACCTCAACCCCAATGAACACCTTTGGGATGAATTGGAACTGAAATTTCGACCAGGGCTTCTAATCCAACAACACTGCCTGACCTCACAAGTGCTCTACTTGATGAATGGGCAAAAATTCTCACAGAAATGCTCCAAAATCTTGTGGAAAGCCTTCCCAGAACAGCAGAAGCTGTTATATTTGCACAGGGGAACCAACTCCATATGAATGGCTGTTTATTTAGAATGCAATGTCATTAAAGTACCTGTTGGTGTAATGTTTCAATACTTTTGTCCATATGGTGTACATAGCAGACACTTTTATCCAAAGCAACTTCAAAATGAGAAGTAAAAGAGCCAGCACTATTCATAATCCTCAATGGCAGGTTTATTAGACAACTAGATGAGGAAGCGAGCTGGAGTAATGCAGAGAAGAAAACTGCGTTCCCTTTATGTGTAATAAGTGCATTGGTTTATGGGTGTGGGGTGGTTAAGCGCTTGTGGAATAGGTGTGTCTTTAGCTGCTGCTTGAAAGATGTGACATTCTCAGCAGTTCGGGTGGAGGTTGGCAGCTCATTCCACCAGAGAGGAATAGAGAGGGTGAAGGGTCTGGAAAGTCAAGTCAGTTCACCTTTCCATCGCGCTTTATATAACACAAACTGTGTCGAAGCAGCGTCACAGTGATAAACAGGAAAATAGCAGAATCAATTATGGAAACTCAACTAAGGAGATGATTCGGATTCTCCTGTAAAGCAGCTCTAAAAGACAATAGTGTCATTAATTAGCTCAAGTCAGTGTGAGTTCTGGTTCAGTTTAGATCAATAACAAAAGTGCCTCGTCGTGAATCATCAAGCCACGTCGGTTCTGAGTACAGCGAGTAATGATATGGTGTGAAATCTGTTCTGATGAAGAAACAAACTCATTTACGTAAACAGCCTGAGGGTGAGAACATTCTTAGCAAGTTTTACTATTAAGTGAATTATTCCTTTAACTCAGGTGCTAGATAACTAGCCAAGATAGCTACAAACTTTTTTTTAAAGCTAATCTAAAAACTTTTCTGTGCGTTTGCATCCTGTGCATAACAGCATGTGATTGCGTTTTGATTGCGACAAACAGTATGTGCTACCAATTAGGGCTGCAACAAACGATTATTTTGAGAATCGATTAATCTAATGATTATTTAGACCGATTAATCGATTAATCGTCGATTATTTTACTGATTAATCAGTAGACTTTTATTATTCAGCTTTTGCAATTAGTTAAAATATTGAGCTATCTATATATATATATTCTAACAAATAAATAAAGGTAATCACTTCAGCTTTTGAATTACAATTATTATACAATTAATTTATACAAATAAATATATTTGGCACACAAGATGAGATGTCAGAGAAACTCTCTCATTCACCGTTTAATTAGCTAAATGAAAATGTAACTGAATGACATCATTCTGCCTGACATCTCCTTTTGTAAGTCATATGGATAAAAAACTAAATAAAGGAAAGTGATAGCAGTTGTTTGCTTGTTTCATGCGTTTTGCTGCAGTAATTATCTTCTATTACAGCAACAGTGGGTGTTCCATGTTTTTGTTGTAGTTAAAGGTGGTGATAATGTCCTGAGGTAGTGTGCATCTCTGAGATTTCTCTTCAGCTGACAAGTGTACACGGCTCGTTGGCTGCAGGCCAGACTCTCACCTGCACCGTGTTGTCCACCGGTCGGGAACTAGTGATGACACACGGGAATAGGGAAATAATGTGAGAATGCAGAGGATTTCCATAATGTGATGATAAAAGTGGATAGTGCTTTCGTTTGGTTTAATATTTGCAATAATCCCAATTAAAGTCACAATATGCAGGGCTTGACGCTTACTTTTTTCAGAAGGAGCACATGTGCTCCTAAGTTGAAAAATTTAGGAGCACATTAAAGAATTTTAAGGGCGCAATGAAAATGTATTAAATAATGTGTTTTACCTAATAAAGGGATACAAGGAGACTTTTAAAAGCAAAGTGATTTCATTTATTTGAAAACAATAAGTACACTAGGTTCTCTTTGATTTATTTCAACAGCTGTCTCTTTAAACAGTATTTAATATTTTTTTAATTTAAAATGTATGAACTGTATGATCTGACTGAACATCTGTAATAAAGTAGTTCCTGGTTCTAAATTCTTAAAGTCTCAGGGGCGCGGGAAGAAGTTTTCAGTCGGGGGTGCTGTGTGTGTCCGTATTGGGTGAAGGGTGCCGATTGGATGCCGATTTTGGAAAGTTTTTGCTGGGATGGGCATTTAAAAAAAATCTGAAATTCGCTTTTGCGCCGTTATCTCCTTGTATTAAAGTTAATCTTGTTCGCATTCTGTACAGTTCATGTCTGATACCACGTGCCAGCGTCACGTGTTCATGAGGATTAGGCTAATCATCCCATATAGAAAACATCACAAGTAAAATGAATCATGTTTATAAAGGTAACATGGGTTTATTATAGCCCACTTACAATTTACATTTCAGAGATCATTACAAATAAATTATTAAATGCTAAAACGGAATAAATTAAAATGAACAAACTTGGCATTGCATTTGCATCCATGTGAAAACAGGGGGTGCTGCAGCCCCCTCAGCATCCCTAAGTTACTTCCCGCGTCCCTGACTTGGTCTGCAATTTGTCCAATCATTTCTGCACACCTTTTATCGTTGTCATATGTTGGATTTATGTCCACTCCGTTTTTCTTATGTAGGGTAATAAGCGGACGAAACTTCACAAAGGCTGTCAATATTAAATTTTATTTTCCGCTGTCATCTTTATTTCTTCTTCAGAGAGCAGCACCTGCCTTCTTACAGCTGCCTGCATGGTTGCCGATCCTGTTTTCTCGTGCTATGTACGCATCTCTGCAGAGTGCATGCCTTCGCGATTTACCGTGTTTCTGTATCTCGTTTAAAATGAGGGTTGCCGCTAACAAAGGCCGAGTTGCCCACTTGCTTCTGTCCTCTGCAGTACTTGCAGGACATTAAGTTGTCCTAAAAAATGAGCCATCCCTGTTGAAAAAACAGCATATGCTGGTTAGGTATGTTTTGAGAAACTTCACAAAGGCTGTCAATATTAAATTTTATTTTCCGCTGTCATCTTTATTTCTTCTTCAGAGAGCAGCACCTGCCTTCTTACAGCTGCCTGCATGGTTGCCGATCCTGTTTTCTCGTGCTATGTACGCATCTCTGCAGAGTGCATGCCTTCGCGATTTACCGTGTTTCTGTATCTCGTTTAAAATGAGGGTTGCCGCTAACAAAGGCCGAGTTGCCCACTTGCTTCTGTCCTCTGCAGTACTTGCAGGACATTAAGTTGTCCTAAAAAATGAGCCATCCCTGTTGAAAAAACCAGCATATGCTGGTTAGGTATGTTTTGATGCTGGTTTATGCTGGTCCTTTTGCTGGTTTATGCTGGTCCTTTGCCAGCACATGACCAGCATAAACCAGCAAAGGACCAGCTTAAACCAGCATCCCAGCGTCAGAACATACCTAACCAGCATATGCTGGTTTTTAAAAAATTGAATTTCCTACCAGCAGTGAAGGATGGACCGTTATCGCCGCTTGGTCCCTCTTTTACGTTTTCGTCGCCCTCCTCTTCCATATCCTCCTCAGGATCTACTGTTTCTGTCACGCTCTGTCTTATGAAATAATGACTAATTGGCTTCATAATTCATGTATGTTCCGTGTCTATCTCTAACTATGCGTTACTGCGTTTACCTCACGTTTTTTTTTATGTGGCGCCTGTACGCACTTTGCGTGGATCACGTGAGTTTTTTTTTCTGAAACCGCGTTATTAGTGTTTTATCTGCTTGGTTTTTTTTTTTGGTAAAAAATAAATAATTTTTTTTTATAATCACCTATATGTACACCGTTAACAGAAATGCAAGGGGGTAAAAATAGTGTTTAAAAAACATAATAAAAATAGTGTTTTCACACATGATCACTGGCTGTAGGTCAGTGATCGTGAGTGTGGCGTTTAAATGACAGTGTTTCCCAAATGAAATAAAAGAGCTGTCAGTTTTGAATGATGTGTGTAATGTAGAGAACTGTGTTTAGAGTTTAGCAAAAGTTTGTTTTACAATAGAAAACTGAGTTTAAAGCACATAATGGTATGTATTTAGTCTGAATATTTGGCTGAGTTTGAATGGCCTTCAATGGCGATAAATGCTTTTTGTAGCCAGATAGTTACAGCATCTAACAGCATGGGCTAATGTCATGCCAACCAGCAAAACTTTGACCTCTTGGTCATAACGCAGTACTGTTTATTAAATTTCTGTATTCAGTTGTAGTGCATTCTTTAGTTTTGCACTCTGAGAAATGGCTTAAACTGTTGAAGAATAGAGTATGTTATTTCTCAGCATTTCACGAGTGGTTCATGAATATCGTTTGTAAGTTAACCATTGCTTCACTTGTGACTCAGGTGCTGAGTAGGTTGGCCAGCAGTCATCATGGCGTCTTCCTCGGTGAAGGTGGCGGTGCGTGTGCGGCCTTTCAACAGCCGAGAGATAAACCGAGGAGCCAAGTGTGTGATCCAGATGCAGGACAAGAGCACATGTGAGTGCAACACACACACACTTACTCACTCACACACACACACTCTCTCTCTCTCACACACACACACGCGCACGCACACACACACACACTCTAACCCTACCCTAACCCTAAAGATCCAGGATAATTCGAGTTCTCATGATATGACGCTGTTAAATCTCGCTCCATCCTTTACTAGTTACTCTCCATGAACTTTTCCATGGTCATATCCAAAAATACTTGTCTCCACCCACACGTTGAAACAGGGGAAATGTCTGAGAGTTTGGAAAACACAGTCCTGAACCACTGTAAAATCCTGTCGTTTGCGGCAGCTGCCAAACCTCACATTCCCGTCTTCCTCTACACAGCATTTCCACCTCACTCTCTCTTCCACTACAGACTGCTGTTTGCATTCACCACCTCTCTCTCTCTCTCTCTCTCTCTCTCTTTCTGAAGAATCTGCCGGGCTGACAGTCTGTTTGCTTTGACCCCCTCCAGCACAAACACTGAGCTGTGTGAGCTCAAGGCAGCGGTGCTCATTGTTACGCAGCAGTGCTTTATTCTGCTGGGGCCTTTGGCTTCCTGTTAATGACGCTACTCACTGGAGTTTCACTTTTACACCCATCTGAAGTTGATTACGCCAATCTGAGTTTTAAAGAGGGCAATACTGATCCAGATCCGTGCATTGTTTTAATTTTTTTAACATCAAGTTAAATATCCGTCCTTACTAAAAAAGCTACATCACTGCCGACCAGAGCATGCAGTGCACTCAAAATAGTGGTGAGAGGAAAAGACTATTCATCACTATTTTGACTCAATTCTGAAGGATTGCAATTTGTAATGTTCATTTCTAACCACAGCTGTATGTCGCTGTGGCACATCTGTGTGTGCTTTAGACAGCCGTTTTCTGCTCACTGCCATCTAGACGTTGAAGTTTGGAAAGGTTGAAGGAAATTATTGTGTACTTGGCTCTTTTCACAGCCTGTGAAGCATATATATATACGCATTTAACGCACCCCATCCCAGTTCAGACCTGTGTGTCATCTTACATTGCATGAAGTTACTGATGGCACCAAAACCAGCCGTTTAACAAATATGTGGCTGTTTTTTCTACAAAAAACTTACTAAAGGTATAAGTAAACTTCAAGGAACATACAGTACTAAAATAATAAAAAGGCATGTCATGACCACTTTAAAATTATGTTTTGCATATTACACCAGTACTCCACTAATAAATAATGATGTGGACATTAAATAATGACTTAAGTAAAATATTTTTATAAAAAGTGTACATATATAATATTGTGCGTGTGCGTGCATACGTGTGCGTGCGTGTGTGTGTGTGTGTGTGTGTATGCGTGCATGCGTGTGTGTGCGTGCGTGTGTGTGTGTGCGTGCGTGCGTGTGCGTGCGTGTGTGTGTGTGTGTTGTGTGTGTATGCGTGCATGCGTGTGTGTGCGTGCGTGTGTGTGTGTGCATGCATGCGTGTGCATGCGTGTGTGTGTATGCATGCGTGCGTGTGTGTGCGTGCATGTGTGTGTGTGTGCATGTGCGTGCGTGCGTGTGCGTGCGTGCGTTTGTGTGTGTGTGTGTATGCGTGCATGCGTGTGTGTGCGTGCGTGTGTGTGTGTGCATGCATGCGTGTGCATGCGTGTGTGTGTATGCATGCGTGCGTGTGTGTGCATGTGCGTGCGTGCGTGTGCGTGCGTGCGTTTGTGTGTGTGTGTGTATGCGTGCATGCGTGTGTGTGCGTGCGTGTGTGTGTGTGCATGCATGCGTGTGCATGCGTGTGTGTGTATGCATGCGTGCGTGTGTGTGCATGTGCGTGCGTGCGTGTGCGTGCGTGCGTTTGTGTGTGTGTGTGTATGCGTGCATGCGTGTGTGTGCGTGCGTGTGTGTGTGTGCATGCATGCGTGTGCGTGCGTGTGTGTGTGTGTGTGTGTATGCGTGTATGCGTGTGTGTGCGTGCGTGCGTGCATGCGTATACAAAATTAAATCACTACGACAGTATTACTATAATATTAGGTCCTTCTGTTTAATTTTCAGTACAGTTGATAATTGAGATGTAAGAGTTAAGTTTGTAAGTCGTCTGTGATACAAGAGGTATAAAAGTTAGCATCAGTTTCATTTATGCCGATGAGCGACCTGATTTATAGGGTTTCCATAAACGACGGTCAACAGTTGATAAAACAATAAAAATCCCTTTTTGTTTTCTCCATAGAGGATTTTTAGTGATAAATTCTAAACCTTAAAAACAGACCTGTTGTGGTTGTTAATCGATGACGTACGCTTTTGTTGAATCCATCAGCTTGCATTGTTTCAGCTAATTTTAAATCATGTTTAACAGAGGAATTTCTGATAAAACAAAGACTGTATTAAAGTCGTCATGGGAAAAGTGTGTGTGTATGCATGCATGCGTGTGTGTGTGTGTGTATGCATGCATGCGTGTGTGTGTGTGCATGCATGCGTGTGCGTGCGTGTGTGTGTGTGTGTGTGTATGCGTGTATGCGTGTGTGTGCGTGCGTGCGTGCATGCGTATACAAAATTAAATCACTACGACAGTATTACTATAATATTAGGTCCTTCTGTTTAATTTTCAGTACAGTTGATAATTGAGATGTAAGAGTTAAGTTTGTAAGTCGTCTGTGATACAAGAGGTATAAAAGTTAGCATCAGTTTCATTTATGCCGATGAGCGACCTGATTTATAGGGTTTCCATAAACGACGGTCAACAGTTGATAAAACAATAAAAATCCCTTTTTGTTTTCTCCATAGAGGATTTTTAGTGATAAATTCTAAACCTTAAAAACAGACCTGTTGTGGTTGTTAATCGATGACGTACGCTTTTGTTGAATCCATCAGCTTGCATTGTTTCAGCTAATTTTAAATCATGTTTAACAGAGGAATTTCTGATAAAACAAAGACTGTATTAAAGTCGTCATGGGAAAAAATAAATAGGAACCAAGAAGGAAGGCTGCTGAAATAGTGGACAGTTGCACTCCATTAGGAATTATCAGACTGCCGAAAGCCCTGATTTGACCAATCAGAATCAAGTATTTCAGAGAGTCATGCAATAAGTATACTTGAGGCTTGTGTGCAAACGTAATTGATTGTGTATAATTGATAAATGATAATTGACCCTTTTCCGGGAGTTTGACTGACAGGCGACCGGACCAGTCATAACGCCGAACTTGAACTTAAAAAAATGGTGTGTATTGACGTCTTTCTGCGGTCGAAACAAGATAGCTTCTGATGTTCACTAATGTTTATTTCGTGGTATAACTAGTCAAGAGGAAGAGATGATCGGTTCACGAGCCGCTTGAACTGAGGCACTACAGTGATCTGTCACCACACGTTAAAGTAGGGCTAAAAAATGTATCAACGATATAATGTTTCATATCGTTCGGTATCGATAATTATTGACATTTTTTATAACCTTTTTTAAAACCAAGAGCAATAGATTTTTTTTTTTACATTTAACCAGTGTATTTTTTAAATTAACTCAATTTGAGACAAACAACACTTTTTTTTTTTAACAGTCAAACACAAAATTAAAATTAAACAAATATCTAATTTCTAATGTTTTATATGCAGATTAAATAGGTTAAACTTTTGTCATGTCTCCCGAGGCCACAGGAGGGCGCAAAGAGCAAAATAATGCAGCACATTAAAATGTCAATTGTTAAGATACAAGGAAGTAACTGTCTATAAAAAAACGTCTAAATTAACTCATATTAATCAAATATAATTTCATAAATTGCACAAACGATTATAAACAAAACAGCATCACGTATTTATGCATTGCTTAATACAAAGAGCCGAATCGCTCATCACACAGACTGCATTTAAAAACATGAGACGCAGTGAAAAGGAATAAACCTTCACAAATTTGTGACGTGTTTTCTAAAAGTTTAAACTGTTTTAACTTTGCATGACTTTCTATTCATCTCTTGTGTGAGATGCGAGTGCAGCAGTCATATTTGTCCGTCTAAAAAAATGTGCTGAATATGCGTTCTGTGTGAACCCATTCAAGATCTTCTCCGCATTGAGCTACTATATATCTCTGATATTTTGAATGAATAACGCAGCAGCGGCGCGTCTCGTGGGCTAGACTAACAAAACATTAAACTACAACATCACTTACATCATAACCACCGCATCTCGCGCTCCACTGATGACGCACACCTAACATTTGATTGTACTATTTTTGCATTCAAATGCAAATGTTTATTTTAAATTCGACTAATATTCATTTTTAATCTCCTCGTCACAGGCACAGCACTCATGTTCATGTTTGTGTGTGCTGTCTTTCGTCACTCATAGCACGTGCCTATATCGTGCACTATATCAAACATGTTTTATATCGTTATCGAAAAAGGTGTACATATCGATACCGTTTTATCGCCCAGGCCTACGTTAAAGAGCCACCAACAGTGTTCATTGTTTGAATTTCTTACAAAATGACAAAAATCTGAAAGCTGAGAGCTGTACGGTGGCCCAGTAGTGCACAACACAGTGAAATCTCCACAACACAACAAAATTAGCGCGACACAATGGATGGCTCGTCAGAGGTACTAATAGAAATTACTTCAACTACTTGAAGTAGTTATTGGTTAATTCTATACTTGGATTGAATCGAGTCGAGCTCTCATCTCTCTCATTGTGTTTCATTTTTTCCCCATAGATGTGTGAGGATTTGTTCAGACAGACGGCAGATAACACTGACCCTGACCTGTCCTTCTCTGTTGAGGTATGCTCGAGTGCATTTACAGTGTTACAAGAACTGCGAGAATGGCCTCATAAAGCATGCGAGTTCAGATTAAACAACAGTTTCTGAAATAAAATGAGCGACTCCTTATGCATTATACAGTCAATAAAAGATCTGATATCATTCCATGTCTATTTTTTTAGGTTTCATATATGGAGATTTACTGTGAGCGGGTTCGGGACTTGCTGAACCCAAAAAGCAAAGGGTCCTTGAGGGTCAGAGAGCACCCGATAATGGGCCCTTACGTAGAAGACCTCTCCAAAATGGCAGTTACCAACTACAGTGATATTGCCGATCTCATGGACACTGGCAACAAAGCCAGGTATTATTAATTTCAGCATTTAATTGAAAAAAAGCATGTCATTCTGTTTGCTCAATGAGCTCATTCAAATAAGATGCAAATTAAAGGCAGACAAATGAAGCAAAACAAAGCTGCTTTTCACTGTGTGCAGAACAGTTTTGAAATAGCAGCGTTATTAGAAGTGCAGATAACAAAAATAAATACATTTACCGGTAACGATAATAATAAAAACAAAATCACTAGCTAAGGACAGAAACACAAGGCCCGTGCATGAACAAAAATCTAGGCAAGAATGCTGAGGTATTGCCAGCATGATTTCTCACATTGCTGTGGTGGTAGTTACCTTCTAATAACCAACTAGATGTGTTATTCAGGCTATAAACATGTTGACAGTTTACTGACTAACTTAACTAGCTTAGTGAGATTCTCTTTAAACACTTGCTCTAGTATGACAGTAGTAGTTAACACGTTTTTTTAATTGCGCTCACATAGCTATATGTCTGAGTTTGCATACTTGTGTGAGGTAGGGCTGAAATGATTATTCTAGACAATTGTAGACAATGATGCGTTTTTATGGGCTTACATTTCTGCCACAGTTCTGCGTGCGAAAGATCATATTTTGAGCGCACAAAAGTGCATTTTG
>NW_015505797.1:575035-578911 GCF_001515645.1 Sinocyclocheilus grahami | reverse complement strand
CTAACATTTGATTGTACTATTTTTGCATTCAAATGCAAATGTTTATTTTAAATTCGACTAATATTCATTTTTATTATTCACAATGTCCTCGTCACAGGCACAGCACTCATGTTCATGTTTGTGTGTGCTGTCTTTCGTCACTCATAGCACGTGCCTATATCGTGCACTATATCAAACATGTTTTATATCGTTATCGAAAAAGGTGTACATATCGATACCGTTTTATCGCCCAGGCCTACGTTAAAGAGCCACCAACAGTGTTCATTGTTTGAATTTCTTACAAAATGACAAAAATCTGAAAGCTGAGAGCTGTACGGTGGCCCAGTAGTGCACAACACAGTGAAATCTCCACAACACAACAAAATTAGCACGACACAATGGATGGCTCGTCAGAGGTACTAATAGAAATTACTTCAACTACTTGAAGTAGTTATTGGTTAATTCTATACTTGGATTGAATCGAGTTGAGCTCTCATCTCTCTCATTGTGTTTCATTTTTTCCCCATAGATGTGTGAGGATTTGTTCAGACAGACGGCAGATAACACCGACCCTGACCTGTCCTTCTCTGTTGAGGTATGCTCGAGTGCATTTACAGTGTTACAAGAACTGCGAGAATGGCCTCATAAAGCATGCGAGTTCAGATTAAACAACAGTTTCTGAAATAAAATGAGCGACTCCTTATGCATTATACAGTCAATAAAAGATCTGATATCATTCCATGTCTATTTTTTTAGGTTTCATATATGGAGATTTACTGTGAGCGGGTTCGGGACTTGCTGAACCCAAAAAGCAAAGGGTCCTTGAGGGTCAGAGAGCACCCGATAATGGGCCCTTACGTAGAAGACCTCTCCAAAATGGCAGTTACCAACTACAGTGATATTGCCGATCTCATGGACACTGGCAACAAAGCCAGGTATTATTAATTTCAGCATTTAATTGAAAAAAAGCATGTCATTCTGTTTGCTCAATGAGCTCATTCAAATAAGATGCAAATTAAAGGCAGACAAATGAAGCAAAACAAAGCTGCTTTTCACTGTGTGCAGAACAGTTTTGAAATAGCAGCGTTATTAGAAGTGCAGATAACAAAAATAAATACATTTACCGGTAACGATAATAATAAAAACAAAATCACTAGCTAAGGACAGAAACACAAGGCCCGTGCATGAACAAAAATCTAGGCAAGAATGCTGAGGTATTGCCAGCATGATTTCTCACATTGCTGTGGTGGTAGTTACCTTCTAATAACCAACTAGATGTGTTATTCAGGCTATAAACATGTTGACAGTTTACTGACTAACTTAACTAGCTTAGTGAGATTCTCTTTAAACACTTGCTCTAGTATGACAGTAGTAGTTAACACGTTTTTTTAATTGCGCTCACATAGCTATATGTCTGAGTTTGCATACTTGTGTGAGGTAGGGCTGAAATAATTATTCTAGACAATTGTAGACAATGATGCGTTTTTATGGGCTTACATTTCTGCCACAGTTCTGCGCGCGAAAGATCATATTTTGAGCGCACAAAAGTGCATTTTGCCAATCAGAGACCGAGGCTGCTAAATTGTGATTGGCTGCCTTGACAACCAATCACAACATTTCTTGCATTACCTCGACAGCAGAAGAGGAAAAATACAGTGCATGCATAATTATTACGCAAGTTGATATTCTGATTATATTTTTTTCCAAGGCAGCCAGTCACATTTTAGCAGCCTCGGTCTCTGATTGGCTGGAATTATGGCACATTGTAACGCTGGGTTGTGTTGAGCACGCGAGCTGTTGGCATTTAGCGAGCACTGAGGGGGGCATCAGGTGAGCAAGCTAGTGAGACGTTGCACGTGCAAAAGAGAAGGTCTGCACACATCCAAAAACGTATTTTAAATGCAAAATTGATTTCCGTGCGCTCGAAAGATTTTTGTCTTTGCGAAACTATCATTTTCTCCACAAAACTCATATCGCACAAGTGTTTAGGTGTGCATGAATGAAAGCTGTGGGATCTTGTTACACACGTTACTTTCATAAATATAATAACACATTAATATATATATATTATATAATGTTGTTTTGATTTCGTAACCGACTAGCTTATTCTTGTTCTGATTACATGTATTACTTTGATGAAATATATTTATGTTTTCTGTTACTTTAAGGACGGTTGCTGCTACTAACATGAACGAGACCAGCAGTCGCTCACATGCGGTCTTCACCATCCTCTTCGCTCAGCGTCGACATGATAGCATGACCAGTCTGGACACAGAGAAGGTGTGTGTCGGGCATTATAAAAAAACACTCGTCTGTTGCTGTTCTGCGCTCAGTCTGGTTTCTCGTCTTCCGTTCAGGTGAGCAAGATCAGTCTGGTTGATCTGGCAGGAAGTGAGAGAGCAGACTCATCCGGAGCCAAAGGCACGAGGCTGAAGGTCCGTCAGATCTCATTTTATTGATACGTCCCATATTATGTCCTGAGGATGAAAACTGGATGTCCAAAACATGTTTTTGCAGTTGAATGACTCCGAGTCAGAGGTGCTTGTGATTACCCCGTGTGGCTCTAGTAGTACTAGTCCTTATCTAATAAAGTCCGGAAATAGGCCCGCAACCTAGGTGTGATTTTTGACTCAGAAACTGTCCTTCGGTGGAGATTCCTATACAAGCGACAATTGCAGATGAAAATCTAATCAAAAACAAAAAAATCAATGGATTAGGGCAACTCTTCAAATTTGGTATGAGTATAAAGTAAAGAATCTTTATTTACATATGACTCAGACTTTAAACCAAATACGTTAGAAATGCGTTTCAAAATATGGTGTAAGAAAGGGATTAATTAATTAATTAATTATTAGATTTTCAATCTTTGAAAGAAAGATTCCATTTAGAATCTTAAGGACTTTTTCAGATATAAAGCACTTTGTAACTTTGTTTTGAAAGGTGCTATATAAATATAAAATACATTGCATCTATATATATATTAGTTCTGAATTAAAGGAATAGTTTGCACAGAAAACAAAATACAGTCATTTAAACAGTCTCATCATATTTTGATAAAAAAATACAGTAAAAACAGTAATATTGTGAAATATTACAATACATATGTGAATATTATGATCTAAAACAACTCTTTTCTATCAGAGTTACATGATCCTTCAGAAATCATTCTAATGTTCTGATTTTATGTTCACTTATTGTCAGTTATTATTGGTGCTCAATTATTAATAATGGTTCTTATTTATAATGTTGGAAACCGTTTTTGCTGCTTAATATTTTTGTGTAAACCATGATACATTATTTTCAGGATTCTTTGATTAATGAATAGAAGTATTGGAATATTGGAGATAGAAATATTTTGAAACGTTATGTATAAATGCCTATACTGTCAATTTTGATCAATTTTAAGCAGCATTATGCAATAAAAGTATTCATTTCTTTAGAAAAAAAATCTTACTGAGCCCAAACTTTTGAATGGGTAGTGTATCATTCAACATTGATAATAATCAGAAATGTTTGAACAGCTGATCAGCATATTATACTGATTTCTGAAGATCATGTGACACTGAAGACTGGAGGAATGATGCTGAACATACAGTTTTGATCACAGAAATACATTACAGTTTAACACATATTCACATAGAAAACAGCTGTTTAAAATTGTAATAATATTTCACAATATTACTGTTTTTACTGTATTTTTTATCAAATAGCTGCAGATTTAGTGAGCAGAAGAGACTAAGACTATTAAAACAATAAAAATCTTATTTTTTCCATATCTATGACCAGGTGTGTGTGTGTGTGTGTGTATGTGTGTGCGCGCGTGCGTGTGTGTGAGAGAGAGTGTGTGTGTGTGTGTGTGTGTGAGAGTGTGTGTGTGTGTGTGTGTGTGTGTGTGTG
>NW_015505797.1:571313-573879 GCF_001515645.1 Sinocyclocheilus grahami | reverse complement strand
GTGTGTGTGTGTGTGTGTGTGTGTGTGTGTATATATATATATATATGAGTGGAAACCTTTTTTTTTTGTGTACATTTTGGACAGTTACTTGAATTATATTGAAAAGCTCCAGAAAAGCATTGTGCGGAGTAAATTATGACAACTTACTTTTGGTTGTATTAATCTTATCAAGCATTAACAGAAAGTTTAAAAGCATCATGTCTTTTTCAGGAGGGAGCCAATATTAACAAATCTCTGACAACACTGGGTAAAGTCATCTCAGCACTGGCAGACATGGTAGGAACTTCTTATTTTCTTTTCTTTAGTAGTTGCGTCTCTCCTTTGTTTCTTACTGCTGCTTCGGTTCGGTTCTTCACCTCATTTCTCATCAGTGTCTTCATCTCTTCAATTGTCTTTCAGTGTTTTGTCTCAGATACAGAGTTCTTTGTCAAGAGTAACAGTATGTTTCTCCTCCACAGCAGGGCTCGAAGAAGAGACGCTCTGATTTCATTCCCTACAGAGATTCTGTGCTCACGTGGCTGTTGAGAGAAAATCTAGGTATGTCTTGCTCTCCAAAGGCCGGTTCACAGACTCTCTGGCGTCTAAAACCAGTTTGGTCTGATTCTCAAAGCCAACTAGAAGTTTATGTGACATCCAACTAGTCATTAATGAAGTCTTCTGGCAGACATCGCCTCGTGATGTTAAATCTGGAGATGCTCTCTAACTTGCCTGTGAATACAAGATTAAATGGTAACAGAAAAATAATTTTGTGATGCATATTCTTCATGTGGGCTTCCGGGAACATACAGACGTGCAGATAGCAGCTGTGTGTCTTCTGGAAGATGTAGATATGTGACCCTGGAGCACAAAAGCAGTCTTAAGTCGCTGGGGTATTACATTGTATGGGTCAAAATTATTGATTTTTCTTTTATACCAAAAATCATTAGCATATTAAGTAAAGATCATGTTCCATGAAGATATTTTGTAAATATCCTACTCTAAATATATCAAAACTTAATGTTTGATTAGTAATATGCATTGCTAAGAACTTAATTTGAACAACTTTAAAGATGATTTTCTCAATATTTAGATTTTTTTTGCACCCTCAGATTCCAGATTTTCAAATTTCACCACTAGTTTTGTGGTCCTAGGTCACATATTAAAAAAAATGAAAAGAATTCCAGTGTTAAGGAAATTAGCATATTTAAAGGGATAGTTCACCTAAAAATGGACTTCATTGACTCGCCCTCATGTTGTTCTAAACGTGTATTTCTTCAAAATACAAATGAAGATAAATTCAGTGTCACCTGAAAGATTACACATCCATGCAACCAAAATTTGGACACTTCACAAATATTCATAAAGACACTCGAGCTTCTGCAAAAGCCGTTGAGGTTTGTTCTCGCTCATCAAGCAAGTGCGGTTTACTTTTATGACGTCTTTAAGGATTTTTGGAAGTTTCGGTTGCCTGGATTATTAAAATGCTTATTTATGTAAACAGTTGATTTGTTTTGAATACTTTACTGTTCTAAAATCCAGGATCAGAAAGATTTAAAAAAAAAATTTTTAAAGAAAGAAAAAATTTTATTCAGCTCAGAGACATTAAATTGATAAAAAATGTCAGTAAAGATATGTATAAAATTTTAGAAGATTTCTGTTTCAAATAAATGCTGTTCTTTTGAACTTTCTAATTATCAAAGAATCCAGAAAAAAAATATATATCTAGGTTTCCACAACAATATTTGGCAGCACAACTGTGTTCAACATTGATAATAATAATAATGTTTCTCGAGCAGCAGATCAGCATATTATACTGATTTCTGAAGATCATGTGACACTGAAGACTGGAGGAATGATGCTGAAAATACAGCTGTGCATCACAGAAATACATTACAGTTTAACAGATATTCACATAGAAAACAGCTATTTTAAATCATAATAATATTTCACAATATTACCGTTTGTGTTGAAATAAATGCAACCTTTGTGAGCAGAAGAGACTTCTTTCAAAAACAACTTACTGACACCAAACTTATGTATAGTAGTGAATGAGCAAGTGCCCAAAAATGAGGTCTAATAGACCTGTCGCGCTCTATTATGTTATTAATATCAATCAAACAGCAATATCGAGAAGAAAAAGAACTACTGCTCTTCGCTTATTTCTCTATTACTGACTGACAGTTTACTTGAATAATTGCTTGACATTATTTGCCTAATTGAGAAATACTACAAAGCTTTAATTTGTTGATGTATTAATATTTCACTCTAATAATTACATAAAGTAATGTTGAGTAGGGTACTAAATGCTTTTCATTTTGGTGTGAATAGACCTTTTTGGTTTTGTTGCGAATGATTTAATTATGTGTTTGTGTTTGAAGGTGGAAACTCGCGCACGGCCATGATTGCTGCTCTGAGCCCCGCAGATATTAATTATGAAGAAACGCTCGGTACTCTCAGGTAAAAACACACCCGAGAGAGCCATATTGAGCTTTCTGTGTCCTGTACATTCTGTTTAAGCAGCACTGTGTGTGTGTGTGTGTGTGTGTGTGTGTGTGTGTGTGTGTGTGAGAGTGTGTGTGTGTGTGTG
>NW_015505797.1:556629-570040 GCF_001515645.1 Sinocyclocheilus grahami | reverse complement strand
GCGTTCTGTGTCCTGTGCATTCTGTTTAAGCAGCGCTGTGTGTGTGTGTGTGTGTGTGTGTGTGTGTGTGTGTGTGTGTGTGTGTGTGTGTGTGTGTGTGCGTGTGTGCGTGTGTGGTGTGTGGTGTGTGTGTGTGTTTGGCTGCAGGTATGCAGACAGAGCCAAGCAGATAAAGTGTAACGCTGTCATTAACGAGGATCCGAACGCACGGCTCGTCAGGGAGCTGAAAGAAGAGGTCAACAGACTCAAAGAGCTCCTCCTGTCTCAGGGGCTCAGTAACCTCATCGCTGCCTCAGGTAATGTTCACATCAGTAACAGTCTCAGGAGCTCACAAGTGGACCGCGCTAAATTAGGGATAAACATATGTGTCTTGGGAGACTCGCCGCGTTCCTTTAAAGCAAAGTTGAAAACGGTCTTGATTGCATGTAGGAATATCTTTGGTGTGCCATGCAGTGACATGGGTTGATCTCATGAAAACATATTCAAACATAACCTATTCACCACAAAAGCGAAGGAAAAAAGTATGTTAAGCCTTTTTATAGCCTTTGAGATTTTTGCATAGACATAATTTTTCCTTCATGTTCAGTGGTGGATTCTCCTTACTTTATAATTGTAAAAAAAAATGTTTAATAGTTTATTATTATTATTTAAATAAGCATAAATAAACGGCTGTTGAGTTTAATAATATACAGTACTGTTAACATTTTTGGGGTCGGTACGTTTTTTATTTATTTATTGTTTTAATTCTACAGTATTATGCTCACCAAGGCATCATTGCATGTCTGTTAAAGGGATAATTCACCCAAAAATGAAAATTACCCCATGATTTACTCACCCTCAAGCCATCCTAGGTGTGTATGACTTAATTTTTGGGGTCGGTACGTTTTTTATTTTTATTTTTTTTAATTCTACAGTATTATGCTCACCAAGGCATCATTGCATGTCTGTTAAAGGGATCATTCACCCAAAAATGAAAAATAGCCCATGATTGACTCACCCTCAAGCCATCCTAGTTGTGTATGACTTTCTTCTTTCAGACGAATACAATCGGAGTTACATTAAAAAATGTCCTGGCTCTTCCAAGCTTTATAATGGCAGTGAATGGGTGTTTCTGTTCAACAGTCCAATAAAGTGCATCCATCCTCTGGGGGGTGAATTAAGGCCTCCTGTAGCGAATCAATGCGTTTGTGTAAGAAAAATATCCATATTTAAAACTTTATAAACCATAATCTCTAGCTTCCGTCGTACGCGCGCTAATTGATGCACTTTATTGGACTTCTTTTGGACTGTTGAACAGAAACACCCATTCGCTGCCATTATAAAGCTTGGAAGAGCCAGGACATTTTTTAATGTAACTCCGATTGTATTCGTCTGAAAGAAGAAAATCATATACACCTAGGATGGCTTGAGGGTGAGTAAATCATGGGCTAATTTTCATTTTTGGGTGAACTATCCCTTTAAAAGACATGCAATAAAAACAAAACTCCAGTGTGACCAATTACACTAACATTCACTTGATCAGTAACTGGCGCACTCATTTTCTCTCAGGGACTGAAACGGGCCGGCCGGCTTTGGGAGGAGCGTCAGGTGAGCTCCATCAGCCCTCGCTCTCATATGCACCGTCTACCTCTGATGCACCGATGGAGGGTGTGACGCCCACCAGTCCCACTGCGCACATCAGCAAAGAGGAGGCTGTGGAGAGACTCCAGGTGCTTTCACAACTTCAGCCAAATACCAGAACAGCAGTGTTGGAGAGCCTACTTTCATAATACAGTTCCTTAATATTAAAGGGAAAGTGCACCCAAAAATGAAAGTTCTGTCATCATTTACTCAACCTGTATGAATAGGTGCGTCCCAAATTGCATACTTATGCACTATTCTATGACGTTTTTTAGTATGAATAGTGCGAGTAGTGCGTTCACACTGTAAATACCAAAAAGAAAAAGTGCACTTTAAATACCCGGATGATGCACTTAAATAACTATTTAATAAAAATTAAGTGTAGAATGTTGGACACTTCATGCATTCAACTGTTGCAGCTTTAATTACATAGCGATGGGGGAGGGGCTATCAGACTCTAATTATGAATGACAAAATTATCTTATATAATTCATACACTACATGGTTGAGTACATAGTGCATAAGTGTATGAGTGCATGGTGTATAGAGAGTCATTTGGGATGCAGCTAATTTCTTTCAGCTTTTGAACACAAAAGAAGATATTTAAAAAATGTTGGTAACCAAACAGTTGACGGCAGCCATTGACTTCCATAGTATGGTAAAAAACACTATGGAAGTCATTGGCTGCCGTCAGTTGTTTGGTCTTCTTTTGTGTTCAGCAGAAGAAAGAAATTCATACAGGTTTGGAACAACTTGAGGGTGAGTAAATGATGACAGGATATTCACTTTTTTGGCGAACTAGCCCTTTAAAATAGGTAAAGGAGTTGCAATTTTAGAAGTTTTGCTAACTTCAAACTCTCTGTACGATGACTTTCAAAGGCATGTCAACGAACCCAATGTCAGCAAATCCAAATGCTGAGAGTGTTTCTAACTAATTAGGGTTATGTACACGGGCCATTCTACAGAATTGGTCCAAAATTAGAGTTAAAACGTCTTGGAAATAAAATGTTATGTATGCAAATTGTATAATATCCAAGGTACATGTTTCTAGTAATTGTGCAGGTAATTCTCATATTGTGTTTTCAGAATGTTTTGGAATATTTGTCCTCTCCCCAAATGTGTCACGACCGAAACACAGTAATAATAATTTAATTAGAAGGGTTATATTGACCTATTAAGATTTTGCTTACATCTACATTGTAAATATATATTTTTTGCTATTTTATAAAAAAAAATGTCCAGAGGTAAATCAATAACAATTACATTTTTAACAATATTTAAATTGTAATTTATGAGATTTGTTGTATTCTGAATCCAATCTTTCTTTGTAAAAGGCATAAAGTTGATCATACTGATTTCAAAGTTAAGGATGCATTAGTTTGAATATACATTGAACCAAAAACTATCATAACATCTTAGCTGATAATTCAGTATACTTTATTTTTGACAAAGCATCCCATGTTTCGGTAGCTGTGGAGAGACTCCAGGTGCTTTCACAACTTCAGCCAAATACCAGAACAGCAGTGTTGGAGAGCCTACTTTCATAATACAGTTCCTTAATATTAAAGGGAAAGTGCACCCAAAAATGAAAGTTCTGTCATCATTTACTCAACCTGTATGAATAGGTGCGTCCCAAATTGCATACTTATGCACTATTCTATGACGTTTTTTAGTATGAATAGTGCGAGTAGTGCGTTCACACTGTAAATACCAAAAAGAAAAAGTGCACTTTAAATACCCGGATGATGCACTTAAATAACTATTTAATAAAAATTAAGTGTAGAATGTTGGACACTTCATGCATTCAACTGTTGCAGCTTTAATTACATAGCGATGGGGGAGGGGCTATCAGACTCTAATTATGAATGACAAAATTATCTTATATAATTCATACACTACATGGTTGAGTACATAGTGCATAAGTGTATGAGTGCATGGTGTATAGAGAGTCATTTGGGATGCAGCTAATTTCTTTCAGCTTTTGAACACAAAAGAAGATATTTAAAAAATGTTGGTAACCAAACAGTTGACGGCAGCCATTGACTTCCATAGTATGGTAAAAAACACTATGGAAGTCATTGGCTGCTGTCAGTTGTTTGGTCTTCTTTTGTGTTCAGCAGAAGAAAGAAATTCATACAGGTTTGGAACAACTTGAGGGTGAGTAAATGATGACAGGATATTCACTTTTTTGGCGAACTAGCCCTTTAAAATAGGTAAAGGAGTTGCAATTTTAGAAGTTTTGCTAACTTCAAACTCTCTGTACGATGACTTTCAAAGGCATGTCAACGAACCCAATGTCAGCAAATCCAAATGCTGAGAGTGTTTCTAACTAATTAGGGTTATGTACACGGGCCATTCTACAGAATTGGTCCAAAATTAGAGTTAAAACGTCTTGGAAATAAAATGTTATGTATGCAAATTGTATAATATCCAAGGTACATGTTTCTAGTAATTGTGCAGGTAATTCTCATATTGTGTTTTCAGAATGTTTTGGAATATTTGTCCTCTCCCCAAATGTGTCACGACCGAAACACAGTAATAATAATTTAATTAGAAGGGTTATATTGACCTATTAAGATTTTGCTTACATCTACATTGTAAATATATATTTTTTGCTATTTTATAAAAAAAAATGTCCAGAGGTAAATCAATAACAATTACATTTTTAACAATATTTAAATTGTAATTTATGAGATTTGTTGTATTCTGAATCCAATCTTTCTTTGTAAAAGGCATAAAGTTGATCATACTGATTTCAAAGTTAAGGATGCATTAGTTTGAATATACATTGAACCAAAAACTATCATAACATCTTAGCTGATAATTCAGTATACTTTATTTTTGACAAAGCATCCCATGTTTCGGTAGTGACTGCACACTTTCAGTAGCGACAGTAATGCTTTGCTAGCGACTAATATACTAAAACATACAAAAAAACTGCATAACTGAACAAAAATTGTGCTTATTTCCCCCAAATATGAAGATTATGAGTTCTCTTTGGTCACTACCGAAACATGTCTTCATTGATAACACCCCACAAAAAACAAAGATGTCACTACCGAAACTCCACCAAATGTTGTATTTTTAAAAACAACAATGGAAGACAAAATACAAAAATTATTTCAATATAATTTTGAAGATAAGTTGAGATTTAGGGGTTAGGGTTCGGGACAGGCACCTCCCAATTGAAAGTACCCAATAAATACTCATTTTATATATATATTAAGCTTACTAATATTTTAAATATTATTGTGGGTTTCAATAGAGAGTAGAAGGATCTTAGTAAACATGGTTGTGGGACCGCAGTTTGCACCAATTCTGTAGAATGGCCCATACATGTTTCGTATGTAAAATAGAGTATAAACAGAGGAAATATGTCTGTCTGGCATTGTCTTACTGTGTTTCTAACAGGAAACAGAGAAGATGATTGCAGAGCTGAATGAAACATGGGAGGAGAAGCTCAGGAAAACCGAATCAATACGACAAGAGAGGTGAGAACTGGCACACCCCGACGAAGTGTTCAAAATGTGTGAACAGTTATAACACAGACTGTTGTAATGGACTGAATTAGGATGTCATTTAAGGAATAACTTTGCTATGCTAAGACACGGACAGAGCAAACCGACCTAGATATCTGGGCTGAAAAGTTGTGTTTTACTACAGTCTACGTCTAACCTGCGTCTGTGTGAGAGAACGATAGCTCTCCACACCAGCAGGTGGCAGTAGTCAGTAGACATTCAAAAGGGAATCTGAAAGAGTTGGGATGTGGATATACTAAAGTGTAAACGAAGCTGCGCTTGCTTACCATTTTCTCGCTCGCTCGATTATGTGGTTTGCTTGCGTTTGTCACTTGCATTTTTACATATTGTGGATTAAATAGTGTCAACAGTGCGGAACACACTGCAAAAATTATGAAATTATACTTTTACCATTAAATATTGTAGTGTAATTGATACACTACCAGTCAGAAGTTTTTTAACAGTTTAATGTTTTTTAAAGAATTATCTTCTGTTCACCAAGACTGCATTTATTTGATTCAAAATACAGCAAACGCAGTAATATTGTGAAATATTATTACTATTTAAAATAGCTGTTTTCTATGTGAATATCTATTAAACTGTAATTTATTTCTGTGATGCGCAGCTGTATTTTCAGCATCATTCCTCCAGTCTTCAGTGTCACATGATCTTCAGAAATCAGTATAATATGCTGATCTGCTGCTCGAGAAACATTTCTGATTATTATTATGTTGAAAAGAACTTTTTCAGGTTTTTTTGATGGATAGAAAGTTCAGAAGAACAGCATTTATCTGAAATAGAAATCTGTCTTTATCATCACTTTTGATCAATTTAAAGCAATTTCCCTCCCAAAAAAAAAAAAAAAAATATATATATATATATTTATATGCCATATATATATATATATATTTATATAGTTTTTCTGGTTACTTTCTTTAGATTAGGGAACACTATTCCCTATTAACTGGTTGCTTATCAGCGTGCATATTACTAGCATATTGTCTGTTTATAAATCACACATTAATGTCTTACTATGACTATATTCTAGATTCCTTAACCCTACCACATACCTAAACATAACTACTACAACAACTACTTTCCTTACTATCAATAAGCAACAAATTAGGAGTTTATTGAGGGAAAACTCTTAATTAATGGTGAATATGTGTTCCCTAATGTAAAGTGTTACCGTTTTTATCAATATTTGTGAATCAGTTTTTTATTTATTTATTTTCCATTTTAAGTTTATTTAAAGTTTAGCCATTTTGTTGTGTTTTTGTTATTTTTAGTAGTTTTTTTGTTTTTCCTATATGTTTATATAGTTTTTATTCATTTTTATTTCAGTTTTAGTTATTTTAGCACATTAAGTTAAACACAAGTTAAACTAAATTAAAATTAGAAAGCAACTAGCATAACAAGTTTTGGTAACACTTTGCAATAAGGTTCCATTAGTTCATGTTAGTTAATGTATTAACTAACATGAATGAACAATGAGCAATAAAAGGAATAACTTTGCTATGCTAAGACACGGACAGAGCAAACCGACCTAGATATCTGGGCTGAAAAGTTGTGTTTTACTACAGTCTACGTCTAACCTGCGTCTGTGAGAGAACGATAGCTCTCCACACCAGCAGGTGGCAGTAGTCAGACATTCAAAAGGGAATCTGAAAGAGTTGGGATGTGGATATACTAAAGTGTAAACGAAGCTGCGCTTGCTTACCATTTTCTCGCTCGCTCGATTATGTGGTTTGCTTGCGTTTGTCACTTGCATTTTTACATATTGTGGATTAAATAGTGTCAACAGTGCGGAACACACTGCAAAAATTATGAAATTATACTTTTACCATTAAATATTGTAGTGTAATTGATACACTACCAGTCAGAAGTTTTTTAACAGTTTAATGTTTTTTAAAGAATTATCTTCTGTTCACCAAGACTGCATTTATTTGATTCAAAATACAGCAAACGCAGTAATATTGTGAAATATTATTACTATTTAAAATATCTGTTTTCTATGTGAATATCTATTAAACTGTAATTTATTTCTGTGATGCGCAGCTGTATTTTCAGCATCATTCCTCCAGTCTTCAGTGTCACATGATCTTCAGAAATCAGTATAATATGCTGATCTGCTGCTCGAGAAACATTTCTGATTATTATTATGTTGAAAAGAACTTTTTCAGGTTTTTTTGATGGATAGAAAGTTCAGAAGAACAGCATTTATCTGAAATAGAAATCTGTCTTTATCATCACTTTTGATCAATTTAAAGCAATTTCCCTCCCAAAAAAAAAAAAAAAAATATATATATATATATATATATAAATTACACTACACTGAATGGTATAGTGTTTAATGTTACAAAAGCTTTTTATTTCAGATAAATGCTGATCTTTGGATCTTTATATTCATCAAAGAATCCTGAAAAAATTTACTCAACTGTTTTAAATATTAATAATGATAATAAATGTTTTTTTGAGCAGTAAATCAGCATATTATACTGATTTCTGAAGATCATGTGACGCTGAAGACTGGAGTAATGATGCTGAAAATCACAGAAATAAATTATATTTTAAAATATAATCAAATAGAAAACAGGTATTTTAAATAGTAAAAATATTTCACAATATTACTGATTTTGCTGTATTTTGGATCAAATAAATGCAAGCTTGGTGAGCAGAAGAGACTGATTTAATAAACATTAAAAGTTCAAAAACTTTTGACTGGTAGTGTGTGTTGCATTAAAATTTATATTTTAAATTAGTCTAAATAATTTACTAAATAATTTGAAAATCAATATGAAAAATAAACTTGTAAAATATATTAGATTTAAGAATATACATATATTTTATAAAATAATAATAAATGCATTTCTCCTTCAGATAGCAACTTGTTGATTCTGTAACACTAGTATGATATCGTATAGTATTTCTCAGAAATGAAGAAGTAGAACACTGTAGTTGTTAATATATTAGACAAAACTGTTAAAGTAAGTAAGGACAGAGATTAAGTGCTTCTTTGCTTCTGCGCTCAGGTGTTCTCAGCGCTGTCAAAATAAAAGTCTGACACTTATCGGCCAATGCAATGAATTACAAAGATGCTGAATATTAGCCAATATAGACCAATTTGGAGTAGACGTCGACACTGTGGTGGCAGAAAAACACTGGGAACAAGTGGAGGCAAAGGGTAAAAATGTATTGTTGTGCCTTTGGATGTCAGAATCAGAATGCAAATAATTTGTATATAACACTATCATCAAAGACAGCATTTGAAGCTAAACGCTGACATTTTAAACGGACGGACTACGGATGAAAGCTGCTATGATTCACCTACTATTAAAGCATCATAATCATAAGCTTCATAATATTCACATATGCAGTCCATAGGGGACATATTATATTAGCCCTACAGTTACAGCATGAAATAGCCTACTATTTAAACCTATAACGTTTAACTATTTTATCTCACAATTCAGATTTTTGTTGTTGTTGTTGTTGTTTCTCGCAAAAGCAAGTTTATATCTCCTAGTTCGGACTTCATGACTCGGTTTAACTCAAGTTTGTCGATTCTGAGAGAAAGTGTGTGATTATAAACTGAGCCGAGGGGAAAAGAGAGAATGACGAGTTGATTTTTCTTATCAGAATTGTGAAATATAATCTCGGGGTTGCGAGAAAAAAGTCAGAATTTTGAAATATAAACTCGAAATTACCTTTTTTTCCGTGGCTTCCGTAGACTGCTACTTTAAAACTGTTGTTTTCTGCCACCAGATAGGCTCCGCCCATAAAAATGTCATCACTTGTCACCAAATCGGTCCATATTTCACCCATGGCAATATATTTGTCAATCACTAGTCACTGAGTATTTGCTTGACAAAGCGCATGCTGCTTAAGTGATGAAATGAATGCTTTTGTCGCTGCTTTCTCATTTTAGTCATTAAATTAGTGAGCGTGATTATGGACAATAGTCATTGCATTTGCTGTGGGGTCACAGTCACAGCCACGTCATGCCCCACAAACCATCTCTGATATTTTCTAACAATACAGAAAAGTGCATTTCCAGTTGATCGACAGGAGATCTCAGCAGTGACTCCCTCCCTCCCTCCAGATTGTTTTAGACTATTATATCAGGGTTAACCAACTAATCGCTTGTTGGATGACTAGTCAACAGTCCTTGCCCGTGTGTGCTTTACGAGTCCTTTCAGTGACCTGTCCTTGGCTGGAATGATCTGCAATGTGGGCCAGGCTTTATGCTGATGGCTCTGTGAGACTAACACAAGTGTCAGCGTCTCTGTCTGTGTGTGACACATTAGGGAGGCGCTGCTGGCTGAGATGGGTGTGTCTGTGAAAGAGGATGGAGGAACAGTGGGTGTCTTCTCGCCCAAAAGAGTGAGTCAACTCATATTTAATTGTATAGTGCGGATCACAATGCATGTTGTCAAAGCAGCTTTAGAGGAAGTGAAGGTGCGGTCGTGCTTACTGTTGTCGTATGTTCACATCATTTCAGTAGGAATTCGCACGATTGAGAATTTCACATGAGGCTGAAAGATTTCCATCAGATTTAAGTTTGAAGGTTTGACTCACTGAGCAACAGGAAGCTGCTTGGTTTAAAAGGATCTTCTGTGTCAGCTGTGCTTAATGTATCAGTGTTGACAACACATAATCAACCTTTTTTGCCCATTAAATTTTCCTAATCATAAGCTTCATAATATTCACATATGCAGTCCATAGGGGACATATTATATTAGCCCTACAGTTACAGCATGAAATAGCCTACTATTTAAACCTATAACGTTTAACTATTTTATCTCACAATTCAGATTTTTGTTGTTGTTGTTGTTGTTTCTCGCAAAAGCAAGTTTATATCTCCTAGTTCGGACTTCATGACTCGGTTTAACTCAAGTTTGTCGATTCTGAGAGAAAGTGTGTGATTATAAACTGAGCCGAGGGGAAAAGAGAGAATGACGAGTTGATTTTTCTTATCAGAATTGTGAAATATAATCTCGGGGTTGCGAGAAAAAAGTCAGAATTTTGAAATATAAACTCGAAATTACCTTTTTTTCCGTGGCTTCCGTAGACTGCTACTTTAAAACTGTTGTTTTCTGCCACCAGATAGGCTCCGCCCATAAAAATGTCATCACTTGTCACCAAATCGGTCCATATTTCACCCATGGCAATATATTTGTCAATCACTAGTCACTGAGTATTTGCTTGACAAAGCGCATGCTGCTTAAGTGATGAAATGAATGCTTTTGTCGCTGCTTTCTCATTTTAGTCATTAAATTAGTGAGCGTGATTATGGACAATAGTCATTGCATTTGCTGTGGGGTCACAGTCACAGCCACGTCATGCCCCACAAACCATCTCTGATATTTTCTAACAATACAGAAAAGTGCATTTCCAGTTGATCGACAGGAGATCTCAGCAGTGACTCCCTCCCTCCCTCCAGATTGTTTTAGACTATTATATCAGGGTTAACCAACTAATCGCTTGTTGGATGACTAGTCAACAGTCCTTGCCCGTGTGTGCTTTACGAGGCGTTTCAGTGACCTGTCCTTGGCTGGAATGATCTGCAATGTGGGCCAGGCTTTATGCTGATGGCTCTGTGAGACTAACACAAGTGTCAGCGTCTCTGTCTGTGTGTGACACATTAGGGAGGCGCTGCTGGCTGAGATGGGTGTGTCTGTGAAAGAGGATGGAGGAACAGTGGGTGTCTTCTCGCCCAAAAGAGTGAGTCAACTCATATTTAATTGTATAGTGCGGATCACAATGCATGTTGTCAAAGCAGCTTTAGAGGAAGTGAAGGTGCGGTCGTGCTTACTGTTGTCGTATGTTCACATCATTTCAGTAGGAATTCGCACGATTGAGAATTTCACATGAGGCTGAAAGATTTCCATCAGATTTAAGTTTGAAGGTTTGACTCACTGAGCAACAGGAAGCTGCTTGGTTTAAAAGGATCTTCTGTGTCAGCTGTGCTTAATGTATCAGTGTTGACAACACATAATCAACCTTTTTTGCCCATTAAATTTTCCTAAAGTGACCACACCTTATGATTTCTACACATAGCGGCGCTTTCACACAGAATGCGTTTTTCGTTCCACTGTGCTACTTTTCCATTGTTTTCTTATGTGAATGTGCAAGATTGTTGTGTTGGACCATTGCATTCGTGTCTTTTGCAGCATCTCGTGCATGACGAGTCTTCTCAAACGTCTCTAGACCTTGCATTTTTTCCCCATTCCACTGCCCACGTCTCTCATTTTTCAAAGCAAAAAAACATTCTGTGTGAATAGCCCCATGCTCACTATCCTAGCTCTTAATGAGCCCGATTAGGTCCAAAATGCATGAGTTTAAGCATGAGTTTTTTTCCTCAGACGCCCCACCTGGTGAATCTGAACGAGGATCCTCTGATGTCAGAGTGTCTGATCTATTACATTAAAGATGGAGTCACCAGGTGAGCAGTGAGTTTCTGAAGGAGTGGTCAGTTTCTGTAGACGTACTGCACTGTGTCTCACAGCTCGCTGTGTGTGTGTGTGTGTGTGTGTCTCACGGCTGTGTGTGTGTGTGTGTGTGTGCGTGTGCGTTGCAGGGTTGGTCAGGAGGATGTGGATATTCGTCTTAGCGGTCAGTTTATAAAGGAGCTGCATTGCGTCTTCTGCAGTGAAGTCAATGAGAATAACGAGGGTGAGAGTGATCACATGACATTCGCTGCATTCACTGTTTCACACAAATGTAAAGGCAACGTTACAAAAGATTTCTGTGCTTTTGAGTAGCATCAAATAATCCTGAAAACAATGCATCACGGTTTCCACAAAAATATGAAGCAGCTCAACTGTGTTCAACATTGATAATAATCAGAAATGTTTCTCGAGCAGCAGATCAGCATATTATACTGATTTCTGAAGATCATGTGACACTGAAGACTGGAGGAATGATGCTGAACATACAGCTGCGCATCACATTTTAACTGATATTCACATAGAAAACAGCTATTTTAAATTATAATAATACTTCACAGTATTACTGTATTTACTGTATTTTTGATCAAATAAATGCAGCTTCGGTCAGCATATAAGAGAGTTATTTCAAAAATATTAAATAGAAATCTTACTGACACCAAACTTCAACCAAAGTTTATGTGTCAAAAATCATATAATTGATCAAAAATCATATGTAGACCTGTATTTTGCTATGATTTTCTGGACATGAGAATGACAAAGCACTTATTTATGTTCATATAATCATTATAATCACAAAACCAAATATCTCTCTGTCTCTGTGTGTGTGTGTGTGTGTGTGTGTGTGTGTGCCAAAATGCATGAGTTTAAGCATGAGTTTTTTTCCTCAGACGCCCCACCTGGTGAATCTGAACGAGGATCCTCTGATGTCAGAGTGTCTGATCTATTACATTAAAGATGGAGTCACCAGGTGAGCAGTGAGTTTCTGAAGGAGTGGTCAGTTTCTGTAGACGTACTGCACTGTGTCTCACAGCTCGCTGTGTGTGTGTGTGTGTGTGTGTCTCACGGCTGTGTGTGTGTGTGTGTGTGCGTGTGCGTTGCAGGGTTGGTCAGGAGGATGTGGATATTCGTCTTAGCGGTCAGTTTATAAAGGAGCTGCATTGCGTCTTCTGCAGTGAAGTCAATGAGAATAACGAGGGTGAGAGTGATCACATGACATTCGCTGCATTCACTGTTTCACACAAATGTAAAGGCAACGTTACAAAAGATTTCTGTGCTTTTGAGTAGCATCAAATAATCCTGAAAACAATGCATCACGGTTTCCACAAAAATATGAAGCAGCTCAACTGTGTTCAACATAATAATAATCAGAAATGTTTCTCGAGCAGCAAATCAGCATATTATACTGATTTCTGAAGATCATGTGACACTGAAGACTGGAGGAATGATGCTGAAAATACAGCTGCGCATCACATTTTAACTGATATTCACATAGAAAACAGCTATTTTAAATTATAATAATACTTCACAATATTACTGTATTTACTGTATTTTTGATCAAATAAATGCAGCTTCGGTCAGCATATAAGTTAGTTATTTCAAAAACATTAAATAGAAATCTTACTGACACCAAACTTCAACCAAAGTTTATGTGTCAAAAATCATATAATCGATCAAAAATCATATGTAGACCTGTATTTTGCTATGATTTTCTGGACATGAGAATGACAAAACACTTATTTATGTTCATATAATCATTATAATCACAAAACCAAATATCTCTCTGTCTCTCTGTGTGTGTGTGTGTGTGTGTGTGTGTGTGTG
>NW_015505797.1:552090-555539 GCF_001515645.1 Sinocyclocheilus grahami | reverse complement strand
AGTAATGATGCTGAAAATCACAGAAATAAATTATATTTTAAAATATAATCAAATAGAAAACAGGTATTTTAAATAGTAAAAATATTTCACAATATTACTGATTTTGCTGTATTTTGGATCAAATAAATGCAAGCTTGGTGAGCAGAAGAGACTGATTTAATAAACATTAAAAGTTCAAAAACTTTTGACTGGTAGTGTGTGTTGCATTAAAATTTATATTTTAAATTAGTCTAAATAATTTACTAAATAATTTGAAAATCAATATGAAAAATAAACTTGTAAAATATATTAGATTTAAGAATATACATATATTTTATAAAATAATAATAAATGCATTTCTCCTTCAGATAGCAACTTGTTGATTCTGTAACACTAGTATGATATCGTATAGTATTTCTCAGAAATGAAGAAGTAGAACACTGTAGTTGTTAATATATTAGACAAAACTGTTAAAGTAAGTAAGGACAGAGATTAAGTGCTTCTTTGCTTCTGCGCTCAGGTGTTCTCAGCGCTGTCAAAATAAAAGTCTGACACTTATCGGCCAATGCAATGAATTACAAAGATGCTGAATATTAGCCAATATAGACCAATTTGGAGTAGACGTCGACACTGTGGTGGCAGAAAAACACTGGGAACAAGTGGAGGCAAAGGGTAAAAATGTATTGTTGTGCCTTTGGATGTCAGAATCAGAATGCAAATAATTTGTATATAACACTATCATCAAAGACAGCATTTGAAGCTAAACGCTGACATTTTAAACGGACGGACTACGGATGAAAGCTGCTATGATTCACCTACTATTAAAGCATCATAATCATAAGCTTCATAATATTCACATATGCAGTCCATAGGGGACATATTATATTAGCCCTACAGTTACAGCATGAAATAGCCTACTATTTAAACCTATAACGTTTAACTATTTTATCTCACAATTCAGATTTTTGTTGTTGTTGTTGTTGTTTCTCGCAAAAGCAAGTTTATATCTCCTAGTTCGGACTTCATGACTCGGTTTAACTCAAGTTTGTCGATTCTGAGAGAAAGTGTGTGATTATAAACTGAGCCGAGGGGAAAAGAGAGAATGACGAGTTGATTTTTCTTATCAGAATTGTGAAATATAATCTCGGGGTTGCGAGAAAAAAGTCAGAATTTTGAAATATAAACTCGAAATTACCTTTTTTTCCGTGGCTTCCGTAGACTGCTACTTTAAAACTGTTGTTTTCTGCCACCAGATAGGCTCCGCCCATAAAAATGTCATCACTTGTCACCAAATCGGTCCATATTTCACCCATGGCAATATATTTGTCAATCACTAGTCACTGAGTATTTGCTTGACAAAGCGCATGCTGCTTAAGTGATGAAATGAATGCTTTTGTCGCTGCTTTCTCATTTTAGTCATTAAATTAGTGAGCGTGATTATGGACAATAGTCATTGCATTTGCTGTGGGGTCACAGTCACAGCCACGTCATGCCCCACAAACCATCTCTGATATTTTCTAACAATACAGAAAAGTGCATTTCCAGTTGATCGACAGGAGATCTCAGCAGTGACTCCCTCCCTCCCTCCAGATTGTTTTAGACTATTATATCAGGGTTAACCAACTAATCGCTTGTTGGATGACTAGTCAACAGTCCTTGCCCGTGTGTGCTTTACGAGGCGTTTCAGTGACCTGTCCTTGGCTGGAATGATCTGCAATGTGGGCCAGGCTTTATGCTGATGGCTCTGTGAGACTAACACAAGTGTCAGCGTCTCTGTCTGTGTGTGACACATTAGGGAGGCGCTGCTGGCTGAGATGGGTGTGTCTGTGAAAGAGGATGGAGGAACAGTGGGTGTCTTCTCGCCCAAAAGAGTGAGTCAACTCATATTTAATTGTATAGTGCGGATCACAATGCATGTTGTCAAAGCAGCTTTAGAGGAAGTGAAGGTGCGGTCGCGCTTACTGTTGTCGTATGTTCACATCATTTCAGTAGGAATTCGCACGATTGAGAATTTCACATGAGGCTGAAAGATTTCCATCAGATTTAAGTTTGAAGGTTTGACTCACTGAGCAACAGGAAGCTGCTTGGTTTAAAAGGATCTTCTGTGTCAGCTGTGCTTAATGTATCAGTGTTGACAACACATAATCAACCTTTTTTGCCCATTAAATTTTCCTAAAGTGACCACACCTTATGATTTCTACACATAGCGGCGCTTTCACACAGAATGCGTTTTTCGTTCCACTGTGCTACTTTTCCATTGTTTTCTTATGTGAATGTGCAAGATTGTTGTGTTGGACCATTGCATTCGTGTCTTTTGCAGCATCTCGTGCATGACGAGTCTTCTCAAACGTCTCTAGACCTTGCATTTTTTCCCCATTCCACTGCCCACGTCTCTCATTTTTCAAAGCAAAAAAACATTCTGTGTGAATAGCCCCATGCTCACTATCCTAGCTCTTAATGAGCCCGATTAGGTCCAAAATGCATGAGTTTAAGCATGAGTTTTTTTCCTCAGACGCCCCACCTGGTGAATCTGAACGAGGATCCTCTGATGTCAGAGTGTCTGATCTATTACATTAAAGATGGAGTCACCAGGTGAGCAGTGAGTTTCTGAAGGAGTGGTCAGTTTCTGTAGACGTACTGCACTGTGTCTCACAGCTCGCTGTGTGTGTGTGTGTGTGTGTGTCTCACGGCTGTGTGTGTGTGTGTGTGTGTGCGTGTGCGTTGCAGGGTTGGTCAGGAGGATGTGGATATTCGTCTTAGCGGTCAGTTTATAAAGGAGCTGCATTGCGTCTTCTGCAGTGAAGTCAATGAGAATAACGAGGGTGAGAGTGATCACGTGACATTCGCTGCATTCACTGTTTCACACAAATGTAAAGGCAACGTTACAAAAGATTTCTGTGCTTTTGAGTAGCATCAAATAATCCTGAAAACAATGCATCACGGTTTCCACAAAAATATGAAGCAGCTCAACTGTGTTCAACATAATAATAATCAGAAATGTTTCTCGAGCAGCAAATCAGCATATTATACTGATTTCTGAAGATCATGTGACACTGAAGACTGGAGGAATGATGCTGAAAATACAGCTGCGCATCACATTTTAACTGATATTCACATAGAAAACAGCTATTTTAAATTATAATAATACTTCACAATATTACTGTATTTACTGTATTTTTGATCAAATAAATGCAGCTTCGGTCAGCATATAAGTTAGTTATTTCAAAAACATTAAATAGAAATCTTACTGACACCAAACTTCAACCAAAGTTTATGTGTCAAAAATCATATAATCGATCAAAAATCATATGTAGACCTGTATTTTGCTATGATTTTCTGGACATGAGAATGACAAAACACTTATTTATGTTCATATAATCATTATAATCACAAAACCAAATATCTCTCTGTCTCTCTGTGTGTGTGTGTGTGTGTGTGTGTGTGTGTGTGTGTGTGTGTGTGTGGGGGTG
>NW_015505797.1:548251-551639 GCF_001515645.1 Sinocyclocheilus grahami | reverse complement strand
GTGTGTGTGTGTGTGTGTGTGTGTGTCTCTCTGTGTGTCTGTGTGTGCGTGTGTGTGTGTGTCTGTGTCTCTCTGTGTGTGTGCGTGTGTGCGTGTGTGTGTGTGTGTGTGTGTGTGTGTGCGTGTGCGTGCGTGTGCGCAGTGGCGGTGACTTTGGAGCCATTAGTTGGAGCAGAAACGTACGTCAATGGAAAACGAATCACTGATGGTGTTGTGCTCAAACAAGGTGACTTTTTTCAGTTCAATTTTCAATTTCCACGGTCGAGAATGGAAAAATAGTGTATTGTTTACTACAGTACAGACCATGCAGTACATAAATGCTGTTACACAGGACTAAATGTGCAACAGTAAACATTTCAAATACATTTATTTGGAAATAACTGCAGCTATTTTGCATTTATAAATCTAAAGCCATCGTTATACAGAAAACCTTCACACTCTGCACAGTTCTGTGTGCTGCAGAAATCGTAGTCTGGTAGCATGCCATTCTGAACATATCCTCATTATTATTTTATCTTCCTACACAAACATACCAGTGCTTGTAAGCTCTTTCGTTCTCCTTTGCCCTGTGCTTGTGTAGGTAACCGTATAGTGATGGGGAAGAGCCATGTGTTCAGGTTTAACCACCCTGAGCAGGCCCGCTTAGAGAGAGAGCGCAGTGCCACACAGGAGCAGCAGGGGGAGCCGGTGGACTGGAGCTACGCACAGGAAGAACTGCTGGAGAAACAAGGCATTGACATAAAGCAGGAGATGGAGAAGAGGTGAAAACACTTTTTAGCGAGTCTTCCTATGCGTATGGGTCTGTGTTCAGGTTATAGTCTCGGAAAATGTAAAAATGAAATGACCAGAAAACCAGATGGTCTGATCAGCCTTCTAGACCTGCTAGAAATCATGTGAAACCTGTTGTTGTTTTTCCCTCAGCAGGCTTTCCCGTGCTAATATCTTCTTTCTCTTTGAACCCTCTCTCTCAGACTGCAGGATCTGGAGAATCAGTACCGCAAAGAGAAAGAGGAGGCCGACCAGATCCTGGAACAGCAGAGACTGGTAAGAAAAGACACTGATTTCTGCAGAACGCTGCTGCTGTTTGAAATCACCGAAACAAACACGCCCCTACCTAAAAAGGCTGGGTAAAAAAGATCTATTTCTCGATTTGAATCGATTCTCATTTTTAGGAAACGATATCGACTCTTAAATCCCAAGAATCGATTAGTCTCGCCTGTCAAGATAATGAACGCAACATTGTACCGTCTCCCATCCAATAAAGTGCAATAAGCTTTGAGATTTGTTACTTTTGATATGAAACAAAGTCTCAGATTTCGAATTCTGTCCATTTTATTACAATATTCAAATATTAGATTCCGTTTTGGCGCTGTTTGATGTGGAGTGACAGATCGCTGTGAACTGATAATCTCCTCCGCTTTAACAGCAGTTACAGCATGAAATAAACACGAACGAACATCCGAAGGTGTTAAAAGAAAGAGTACGACTTACTTAAGAGTACAACTCATGTAATCGCTCAATCAGTGTTTCAAACGCGGAAAGACCACAATAGCTTGTAAACAATCTGTCACGTAACATCACATTTACTACAGAAAAACACATTCAGTGACCATGAACTATGTCAGCTAGAAAAATGAACTCTAGAGAGGAGCATTTTGCTTAATATGCACCATATAACATATTCATTATACATTTTTTTTGTGTTTATGTTTGAATAAATCCGTCAGGTTTTTGTGACAGCCACCATTTAAATGTTAATATTTCAAAAAGCTAATTGGAGTAGAAAAATAATGATGTAATTTAAAGTTAAAGTTAGTATTATAACTTTAATATTACAAAAACCTTGAGTTAATTTTAAGTGTTTGTATACAAATCAGCAAATTTCAACCTTCCATATTATTGACTCTCAGGTATATTTTACAGCATTAGTTGAGAGATTTTTTTTTTCCCTTGAAAAAATTTGCCATATCCTGTACCTGATATATATCCAAAATAATCGATATCGAATCGAATCGAATCGAATTGCAAGCTTGTGAAGGATAATCGAATCGAATTGTGTAATTTGTGTCAAACCCAGCCCTAGATCACACCCTATCTTGATAGCCCCGCCCCCAAAGTGCTGTGCAACACTGGCACCTCCCCCATCACAAGTGGACACGCCCCTTACAGCTGATTGGCTACAAGTAGTACATAGTTTTGGTGCTCGGTCTGATCCACTTTCAACAGCGTTTCTCAGAAATCACTTACTGCGTCTTTAATAAACACTCTTCATGATTTCAGAAGTCACAATTTGATTCCAAAAATATTCGATCTCATTTTTTAATTGAACTGATTACTCTGCCAAAACAAAATGCTGTTACTACCCATATTGTCTCCTAAACTGTCTTTTGATTATAGAAAATTAGAAAATTTTAAATAATTAACCAACATTATTTACCTGTTAATAACCGTTAAGTGTTAAGCCATGACTGAATTATCTGATCATGTGATACGAGAAAACAAGTGATCAAAACAAATGATTATATCTCCTAGTCTCTGACAGATGACACAAAACAGGATAGACATGAGCATTTGTGTTTTATTTTAATACCTGAATGAAAAACAGTAAACTTTCAGATGTATCTAATATTACAGACATCAATTTAGAATGGGTAGCTTGCGTGCACAGTTAACATATGAAGCACTAATAAAGACCTGTTTAATAAAATTTGTCTATCCACAAATTGAGTTGTGCTGTCTTAGGATGAGTTCACCGATTTTCAACCGGCTCTCTATTGGTACAGTGTACAGTGCGTGCATAATTATTAGGCACATTGATATTCTAATCATATTTTTTTTTTCCAAGCACGTTTTACCAATTCCAAACCACATCAATCTTAATAACTACTATTCATTTTATATTTGATCATTTATAAGTGATATATATAATTGTCCATGATGGCTGGAAGTGAAAAACTCCTTAATGTGTCTTTCTGTCTCTCTGTGTGTAGTATGCAGACTCAGACAGCGGTGATGACTCTGATAAGCGGTCCTGTGAGGAGAGCTGGAGACTCATCTCCTCTCTAAGAGAGAAATTACCAGCCAACAAGGTCAGACACACACACACACACACACTCTCTCACACACACACACACTCACACAGCTACACACACACACACACACTCTCTCACACACACACACAAACACACACATACACACACTCACTTACACACACACACACACACACACACTCAGATACAAACACTCTCTCACACACTCACTTACACACACACACACTCACACACTCATACACACACACTCTCTCTTTCACACACACACACATTCACTCTCTCACACACACACACAAACACACACACACACACACACACTCACACACACACACACACAC
>NW_015505797.1:526375-546152 GCF_001515645.1 Sinocyclocheilus grahami | reverse complement strand
AGCACAAAAGCAGTGTTGAGTCGCTGGGGGATATTTGTAGCAATAGCCAACAATACATTGTATGGGTCACAATTATACATTTCTCTTTTATGCCAAAAATCATTAGGCTATTAAGTAAAGATCATGTTCCATGAAGATATTTTGTAAATTTCCTACCGTAAATATATCAAAACTTAATGTTTGATTAGTAATATGCATTGCTAAGAACTTCATTTGAACAACTTTAAAGATGATTTTCTCAATATTTAGATTTTTTTGCACCCTCAGATTCCAGATTTTCAAATAGTTGTATCTCGGCCAAATAAGATTATTTATTCAGCTTTCAGATGATGTATAAATCTCAATTTTGGAAAATTGACCCTTATGACTGGTTTTGTGGTCCAGGGTCACATATTACACACAGAACAACAAGAGCTTTCTCAGATCGGCAAGTGCCAATTTGATTGGCTAGGCACTGATCATACAATATATTAATGTCTAGCTTACATGAGCAGTAGTTTACAATAACAGGAGGATATGTTTATATTTCTCCTCTTAAGGTGGCGCTTGGAGACTTTAAACACACTCGGCAAGAGATCGAGGCCTTGGCCATTGTCAAGATGAAGGCGTTTTGTCAGACATACAGCCAAAAAGACCCTCAGGAGAGAGAGAGCTGGAAAAGTGTGGCCAAGGACGTATGTGAGACGGTGGGCATCGGAGAAGAGGAAGGAGACGGGGAGGAAAGAACGACGACAGCAGCTGGAGGAGGAGCGAGCGAGCGAGGAAAGACCGATATGGGAGAGCTCAAAGCTCATATCGACAAGCTGACTGATATACTGCAGGAAGTCAAGTTGCAGAATAATATGAAGGATGAGGAGATCCAATCGCTGAGGGACCGCATGGTGAAGATGGAGAAGATATTCCCAGTCGAAGATCAGGTAACACCCGTATATCTAGAAACCAGCACAAAATGTAGCCACACTTCTCCCCAGTCTGTTCACTAAGAGTATGATGCATGTTGCAAACAAAACTGGCAAGTGTGAGCTGAAAATCTGATTGATTCACCTTATGCAACATCCAAGACTGCATTTACACGGCAAGACTTAAATGCACAGATCTGATCTGATTTTTTGGCCCGTCTGTTTACATTCACTTTAGACACGACTGGTATCCGATATCTGTGTTTACATTAATTCCCGTCCAAAAGGATTGTCTGCAGTGATCGCTTTACTGTGCACATGGTGGACCCTCTGGGTTTGAATGGCTGTGCTATTAAAATAATTTATATAATTCACGTCGAGTTGCGATTATTTGCCAGCATGGACAACGGCTGGCATGGATGTTTTGCAGCACAAAATCTCACCGAACGGATAAATAACGGAAAATCATTTTCATTTGTTAGGCTATTTTACCTACAGCTCTTTAGAGGTAGAATCCTTTAGTGAAATAAAGTAGCGCCAAGATTATATTTATTGAAATTAATTAGCGAGTGAGAGAGTGTGAAGCTTGCGAACAAGTCAAGCTTGTTGGTTTAATTGCAGAAACTTTATCACCTCATTGCTGAGAAATATAATGTAGCTTTTAGCTGTTGTATTTATAAAATTCACAGGGCAGGGGTTGAAAACCAACTGCTGAATGTACAATTTCTTACCTATATGAAGTTTTCATCTCAATAAAATGCGAGTGCATATAGCACACCGTCATTAAAACACGATCTTTATGTGCAAACGTGTGTCCCTCGCATTGGGGGCTCTGCGGGGAATCAGATGTGTGTGTTTAGACATAAGTCGGATATCCAGATATCGGATATGTATCTGATTTAAAACCCCATTTGGAGGTGGCTCAGGCGAAAAAATCAGATCTCATGTGGATTTTTGTGTTTACGCGTGTGCAACAAATTCTGCAAAATCTGATTTTTTTGTGCCAGTGTAAACGCAGCCCAAGTCTCATCTGTTTGTGTGGTATCGGTTATTTCCGATAAACCTGCTCGTAAATAACATTTCAAAACTGACACTACTGACTTTCTATTATTAGACAGTTTTGCTTGTGGAATAAATCATCACTGATAGAGGAAGAAAGGCATGATGTCAAGTAGTGTCCGACCACTTTTTTTTAATTACCGATAAACCGATAAACTTTTCTGTTTGGCCGCTAAATGTCAGTAGTTTTATTTTGACAGTGCTGAGAGTTTTATTTTGATAGCACTAGGGTTGCAAAGGGGTGGAGAATTTCCGGAAACTTTCCAAAAATCCCTGGAATATTCCCAAAAATCCTGGGCTTTACTGGAAATTTTCCACCTTTTTGCAACCCTAGATAGCACTGAGAATGCCACAGCTTGAGCGCAGATGCACAGAATTGATCAAAAGAAAGTAAAGAGTATATAAAAGGTATTATAGCTTTATAAATTTGCAAAAATACTATAAAAGGGTCATAAAATCAAGTTACTAAAATCTAAAATGTCTAAATGATTATGGTCTCTTTGATCTTGCTTGTGAAACTCTTTTCAAAACTCAAGAATTCTTCCAAAAAGATGTAGTCCATGCAATTAAAGGTGAATTTCATAAGAATATGGAGAGAGGGCTCTGAGAGGATTGAAGTTAGAGTTCAGTCTGACATTATCACTTACACATCAGATGTACTTATGTAACTTACTTCAGATTTCCAGGCTCTGGAGATCATATTACTCTTGGTTCTTGGCTCATTGTGGCGCAGACATGACTGATTCAGTGAATTGTTAATTGGAGACTCACTCGTGAGTGTTTCACTGAATCAGTGACTTGGCTTTTTGTTGTGTGTGATTTGTGAACTGATTCTAGTTTCATGGAAAAAGATGATTGGTGAATGAATCTCTGTCTTTCATGAACATCACATCATGTGTGCAGAGCAGGTCGTGATTTTGATATAATGAGAAACAGTATGTTTTGATGAAATATAACGGAGTAAAAAGTAAGATTTTGTGCTTTGGAATGTAGTAAAGTAAAGGTTTCCCAATACTCTGGTAAAGTAGCCTACATATACCTGAAAATGGACTGAAGTACAGTATCAAAGATAAAATACTGGTAACAGTTTATTTTAAGGTGTAGTTACTTGTTACTTAATGTAGTAATATCAGTCAATTATGCATAATTACAAGCAGCTAATCCTAAACCAAACCCACACCTTAACCTGTAGTAAGTAGGGTTGTTATAGTTAACTAAAACTAAAACCATTTAAAAAAAGACAAAAAAAGTTACTTGAAATAAAATCGTAAAAATGTAAACTTTTATTTCAGCTAGTTGACAAAGCAACACGTCTCATTTTCTACGTGTACTAAAATTGAAATAAAAATTAATATAAGAAATAGAGGCATTTTTAAAATAACAAAAACTAATAAAAAGGACAAAAACACACCAAAATTACTAAAACGTTATCTAAGATTAAAATGAAAGCCGAAAATATATAAAATAAAATCTTACTCAAAATATTATCGAAAACTGTAATAATACATAAATAATACTACTAATAAGTATGTTTAGTTAATATTACATATTAATATTTGTGTAATTACACTTTATTTTAAGGTGTCCTAGTTACAGTGTAATTATACAAGTACTGAGTAATATTAATTAACTACATGTACTTAGTATAGATTAGGGTTACTTGCATGTAATTATGCATAATTGTTATTGCAATAGTAAGTACATGTAACATGTGTAACAAGGACACCCTAAAATAAAGTGTTGCCGAATAAAGATTATAAAGTGGAGAGTTCCGGTGCTTGACTCTGATTGGCTGAGCCGCGTTCGAAGCTGTTGTAAATGACGCTACAAAGTAACACACACCTTTGTTTACGTTTGTGTGTTGCTCGGCAACCACTTTGTAGCAACCACAACTGTTTCTGAGGAGCTACATTGTTTGGTGGAAGAACACTGTTTTTATTAATATCATTGCACTTTATTAGTTTTATTTTGTGAAACCTTACTACGTATATGGAAAAAAACGTTTTATAAAAGCAATAAACCTCGTGAAGCTGTGGTTTACAGTGAATTTATAACAGCTAAGGGGGTTTTAGCTGTTATAAATTCACTGTAAACCACGGCTTCTTGGGGCGTATTGCTTTAGTAACCAAAACACTCAATACAGATGACTTTGTGCACCTTTTAAGCCAATGTAAAGATTTCCGTGCAATCTATATTTCAGGGAGACGACGATGACATCGGCTTGGATGGGGTCAGGGGTCACGAGCCGCCAGCTCAAGTCGACAGATGCGACGAGGATTCTGGCTACCAGCGGGGTCGCCATCGCTGGCAGTACCCAGAGAAATACCACAACCCTAAGCGTCGCAGAGGAGCCGGCAATCAGCCAAACAACGCCCTCTACCCGGCGCCTCCCTCGGGACACTCTCTGAACAACCCGTTCAGTACGGCATCGTCTCGATTCTCAAATCCGTCTTTCTGTTCTCAGACCTCTCGCCTACCCAATGGGCCTTTCATGCCAGGCACGGGACGCTTCTTGCCACCTCATGAGAGGAAGCTACAGTTCCCCTTTAAGAATAATTCTCAACACCGAGGCTTCATCTGGGGCCCGTCATCAGGGGGCGAAAGTGGAAAGGACCCTTCCACTCAGTCCAGTACGGATTTGATTCATACTTTCCAATCATCCCCCTCACCAAACAAAGGCCAGTGGCCAAACAGCCAGCACTGGCGCAATCACGAGAACAGAGGCTACGGCAACTGTGGGAACAGGCAACAATCCAGAAACAGGGGACGGAATCCATTCAATGGATATTTAACCAACGAACAGGCTGGAAATGCTGAGCGTAAAGACGGTGGCTCGGTCCAGCACAAGCAGGGTAGAGCGCGCTACACCTGGTACAATCCCAGCTTCGCTTCAGACCAGTTTGTTGGAGACGGATTCCAGCACAGCTACAACCAAAGCAGACAAGGTGTCTACAAACACCCCAACTCACACTACCAGCACAACCCTCCAGAGATGACCCAGCGTGGGTCTGAAGGCAGTCCCAATCCACCATCCATCCCAGACTGCAGCATGGAGACCTGATTTCATCTGCGGAGACCTGCGAGCCATAACACTCTGATTCTCTTGTGCACAGTTCTCGCATGGGACTCCTAGAAACGGTGTTTTGGCTTTAGATGCTGGGAGAAACTCCTTGTGCAATAAGTGCAATAACGCCTTCCTGTTTGAAATGAGACTATTTTATGCAACTGAGTTTTTATGTACATATTGCAGTTTCATACCTGCACCTACAGTGCTTTATGAGTGATGTTTTTATGTGCGCACATATCTATATGTGACCCAGGAGCACAAAACCAGTCATAAGGGTCAATTTTGTGAATAAATAGCTTTCCATTGATGTAAGGTTTGTTAGGATAGGACAATATTTAGCTGAGATACAACTATTTGAAAATCTGGAATCTGAGGGTGCAAAAAAATCTAAATATTGAGAAAATCATCTTTAAAGTTGTTCAAATGAAGTTCTTAGCAATGCATATTACTAAACAAAAATTAAGTTTTGATATATTTACAGTAGGACATTTACTAAATATCTTCATGGAACATGATCTTTACTTAATATCCTAATGATTTTTGGCATAAAAGAGAAATGTATAATTGTGACCCATACAATGTATTGTTGGCTATTGCTACAAATATACCCCAGCGACTTAACACTGCTTTAGTGCTGCAGGGACACATATTGTTATTCAGATGTGTATATATATATATATATATATATATATATGTCTAGACGTGGGTTATAAATTGGAAGGGTATGTATTTGCAAGAGAATTTAGCTCATTTTAATGCACAGTGCACAGTTCTGACCTGAGAAGTGTTCGGCCTATAGAGATTTCTGATGATTTTACATTGTGCCTGCTGAAAAGCCAAAGATCTTTGATTTAGTCGCCCTCAGGCTCATAACTGCTTCGGATGCCATTTTTATAGTTTACATTTTTCTCCTTTTTTATCTTGGCATTCGTGTTCTTTTATTCTTGCATCCCGAGGGGCGTGTGTTTCATGAATTGTGTTGTTTGGAGGTAAAAAAAAAAAAGATTCATGATCCTAAAACAGTTAAGGGCAAACAATCAGGGAGCCAAATGCACTACTTGTACGACTACTTCTGTGTTCTGCTCAGTAAAGCTCGGGAGTTTCCGGTTAGGGTTTAGTGCACCTACATACAGACAGATTATTACTGCATTTAAAAAAAACAATTAGTCCTATTCTCTGCGTTAACATGAAATATCTTCAACCTGCTGAAATGTTCCTATGAATATATTTCTCTTCCAAATATGCATTCTGAATAACAAATAAATATATTTCCCCACTAACCTGCCACAGTCCAGCGCTTGTCTTCACATTTTTCTCTTACTGATCGTATTTCATACCTGTTGAATTTACAGTTTTAAATGAATTTGACTGATAAACACCCTTACGAATAAACTGCTTTTTTTTGTGGTTTACCATGTGTATAACCAAATTTAAACACCATGGTTAAACTATGGTTAGTGTAGCAAAACCCGGGTTTATTTGTGGTTTATTATGGTTTAACTACAATTGCGATTTTTGTTTTGTTTTATTTGTAATAAAACCATGGCTAATTTTCGTAAGAGCAATTTCAGAAATTTCGATTTCAGTGTTCAGTGTGGAAACGGCCTTAAAGAAATTGAATGATGCTAAACATTTAATTAATTTTAAACAGTAACGCAGTTGACAGTGCGCCTACTTTGAATATTCATATTTTGCCATTACACACAGTGAAATGACTGTGAATGAAAAATGACAGAGACTAGTGACATTTACATAGGCTACATATTCTGATCTGATCTGCTGTCGCTTCATGCATCAATTGGTGTTTGATGATTATTTTTGGCCAGAATAAGCTGCAATGTGGAGCAGACTTCATGGCAAAAGTCTTGAGTCTGTGACACTAGCCAAATCCTGCACCGTTTGTCTCGGTAATAGACCTCAGTCATGGCAGAGCCATATTTAATGTTTGGCTGTGAGGGACTGAAGCACAGCATAGTTTAGCAATAGTTTAACGTCTTTCCAAAAGTCTTCCAGTCGAGCGTTTCAGTTGTGAGTTCTGAAAGTGACGTGATCTATGGCTCTGTCTTTGTCGTCCGTGTAACATTTAACATGGCATCCGTACTATTAGGCAGTTCTTGATCGCAGAATAAATCATGGGTGACAGCTGTTGAATTTTTTGGGGTTTTTTGTGCCACACTTTGCTGAAATTATAGACAATTATGACTTCTTGCTGGATTCTTGTTGTGTTGCACCTGGTTAGGGCACGCTGTTTGACCCCTTGTAAGTTCTCAACTGATCTACAATTGGATAAATAAATAATTTAACCTTAACTACCCCAGTAGTTTTATTTATTTAATAAAAGCACAATGAATTATGTATTGTGTATAATTTCCAAAAATTACAGTATGGACCAAAAAACTGTTAAGGTGTCTTAAGGTTTGCATTTGACCCCACCAAATATACTGAAATAAAAGTTAAAGTATTCTTCATCCTCTTTGGCATTAGGCAGTGTAGGCGATAAAGAGAAGCATTGGAATGATGGTCAGCATTGTTTTCTGAGGTTATTCAAAGGTATATTTGCTTGAAGCCAGCAGTCAGTATAATTTCAACAATTAAAAAAAGTATAATAATTGCAATAATTAGCCAAATACCAGTGAAGAACTACACTACTTACAAATCCTAAAGAGAGCTGTCAATAAGACAATCGCAGCTAAGACACCAAGACGGGAAAAAAAAAGTTACTGCTGTTTACCTGTATTTGTGCAATTAGTGTACATTTACAGTATGTGTCACGTCATATTGTCATCTAATTGAAATCGTCATTGGTTTTGTACCACTTTTTGTGTTTTTTCTGTAATCATTGGAAGCTTATTTCCGTCACTGAATAAAAATGGTAATTGAGACTTTTTTGCATAGCATTTTGTCTCACAATCTCACAACAGACGTTTCTTCTCAGAATTGTGAGTTCATAGCTCGCGGTTGCAAGCTATAAATTCATAAATGTGAGTTTACATCTAGCAGTTCTGGATGTGTTCTTTATTTTTCTCTGAATACTGAATCTGTGTCTCGCAATTCAGTTTTTGTTTCCAGCACGAAATTAAAAAAAGAAAAAATAATTGCAATTTTTCTCTGAATTTTGACTTTACATTTTGCAATTCTGTTTTTTTTTTTGATGCTTGTCAGCTGCTTTGATGATCTATATTGTATAAAGTGCTATAGAAATAAAGGTGACTTGACTTTTGAAAATTGCCTCTGTGGTTCCTTTTCATGTGGAACTCAGTGCTGCGTCATGACATTGATACTATGTGAATGCTCCTGCAGCGCTTGAAGCACGTTTGGGAAATATGGCAATTCTACTGGCCATCAGAATGGTGACGTAACGTAACTGCATCACCATGACCATAAATAAAATCCTGAAATGCACGCCACCAGATTCTTTGTCTTCAGGTAGCCGTTTGTTTGCACGTCTCTGTGTTAAATCCTTTGTGTTCTTTAGGAGTAAAAAACATTTTGGTAAAAGTTCTGTAATCTCTCTGGGGTTTTATGTGAAAGATGGCATCCGCAAAAAAATGCAAGCAGTGTGTTCCGCCATACTCTCGCTATCTGTGTGTGTCATCTGCTTGGGAGCGGAGAATGCTAGATCGGCTCTCGAGGGAACCAATTACCCTCATTGTGAACATTTCACTTTGAGGAGGATCCACTCATGCCTGGCTCTTTTCATTAGCAATGGGTGTCAGCCGTCTGCACCCGTGGTTCGGGTCCAAAGTCTGCCAAGGCGGCGCTCTAACTCAGGTCGTGGGGGTCCCAGATGGAGATCTGCCATTCTTCACGGATTCAGGTATTGAGGTCTTGGGGCAGCCAATACTTGGCTCGTATTCACAGTTGATGGGACGCTTGCTAGCTATCTCTCAGCTTCGGCATCATCATTTAAAAAGGTGTACCAGGCTGTTAAAGAACTGGACTCTGGCAAGGGTCTTCATCCTGAGTCAGTCAAAGAACTCCCCAGGGCCACAGAATTAGCCCTCTGTGCCACTAAGCATACGGACCCTTGCTGTTCGATGACTGTGTTGGTTGCCATGGTTGGTTGCATCTGTGACTCAAATTGTCTGGCATCAGGGAGAAAGAGAAAAGCTTCCTTCTGGACACTCCGGTTTTACCATCTGGCCTGTTCATGAACGCAGTTAATACTGTCGTCAACAGGTTTCAGGTGGCCAAGAAGCAATCGGTGGCATTCAGACAATTTCTCCCTCACCGGAGCCAGGAGCCATAAGCTTCCACAAGCCGTCTCCAGCTAGACCCTAGCCTCTCTAACAAAGAAGGGAGGCGCAATGGGCCAGTGTGGCTGCCCAAGTTCCCCCCAGCAAGATTGGTGGCATCGCACACAGCTGTCCAAAGCAAAGGCTGTTTTAAGGACAGTCATCATTGTTAGGATGGCTAAAAAGAAACTGAAGGTCATGACTGCAGGGCGATGAGGGTATCTCCATTACATCGAGTCTCATCTCCCCCCTTGGGGACTCCTCCACTCACCCTGCCACCTCTGGTGTTTTAAGAGGCGGCAGTACCTGTCGGGGCTTCCCCCCGATCTTCGCTCAACAAAGCTCATGGAGAGTAGCTATTCAAGAAATATTGAATCATATAAAGATGTTTGAGGCGACAAGTTTGAGGGGTTCCTTGCCAGTATACTGTTTTAAGTTCCCAAACAAACGACCCCCCTGTTACAAGTCGAGTCAGGTTTTTACAGCCATTACTGTCTAGTCCGCAAGAGGGAAGGGGGGTTGCATCCAATTTTAGACCTGCGGGCTCTGAACCATACTCTGCAGACTTACAGGTTCAAGATGCTAACGCTCAAAATGCTTGTCTCATATTCAATCTGAGGTTTGGTTTGTTAAGATGGACTTAAAGGGGACATCGGATTAAATGTTCACTTTTTTTGCTTTTAGATCTGGCATGTCTGCCAGCTCAGAAAATATTAAAAGAAAACACGCAACCAGTTTGTTATGGGCTGTCTAAGTCTGAAACTGTGTCATCCACCGAGCTGTTTCAATATGCAGCAGGTTTCTATGTAAATAGCTAGTTATTTGAATAAGACCAACTCCAAGCCATATATGAAGTCCAAGGATGCGATTCACGTTTTGTGTTGACGCCCCACAGAAGAGAGGAGCGGGGTTAGCAGAGCTCATTACCATTTAAAGAGACATTCACCGAAACAGGTCGCTGTGAACAGAGCTGTTTTTGACAAAGTAAAAAGGGTGTTGTTTTACATGACCGTTTAGGACTTTTAACCAAAGTATGTTATAGACATTTTACGAAGACCCTAAGGCCTCATACCAATTTGTGGAAAATGGGCATCCGATGTCCCCTTTAAAGGACGTGGTCTAACCCAAGGCAGTTAGCAGTTTGGCAACGAGATGTGATTCTTGTTCACTTGAGACATCTGGGTTTGAGGCTGAATATCAAGAAGAGCATCCTCTTAATGAGTCAGAGGACTTCTGGGGGTGGTCTGGGTCTTGCCATGCAGGCACAATTGTCCCCTGCTCAAGTGAAGTCCATACTTGCTGCCTTGAAAGACTTCAGGCTAGGTCGAGAAATTTCTGTCCGCCAATACCAGAGATCATTTGGTCTTATGGCAGCCATCACCAACATGATATCTTTGGGGCTTTTGCACATGAAACCATTTCAGTTGTGCCTCAAAAACAGAGGACAAGTGTTACATGCAGAGGCCTTCTTTTCCTTTCAATGTGGAAGGAATCCCGGTTTCTCACCTTGGGTCCCACACTGGGTACAGGGTGCCACAAGACAGTGGCTACAGATGCCTCCCTTACGGGTTGGGGAGCCATCCTGGATCGTTGCCCAAGCAGTCTAGGAATGCTGACATCTCCTTTGGCACATAAACTGTCTGGAGATGAAGACTGTATTTCTGGCTATCATAATTTTATTTTATTTTTCTGGACCTGAGAGGCCACCACATGTTGACGGACAGACGGACAACACAACAGTAGTCTCATACATAAATCACCAGGGAGGTCTGCGTTCATGCCACCTGTTCAAGTTGGTGCAGCAGATCCTGCTCTAGGCTCAAGTTATATTCAGGGGCATTTAAATACTGGAGCAGACATCCTGTTGAGGAAGGAGCTGAAGCCTGTGGAATGGAGACTCCACCTCGAGGTTAATTTGTCAAATGTTCGGCAGCATGGAAGTGTACCTGTTTGCTCTGAGGAGACAACCCACTGTTTTCCCCAATTTCCCCCAAATTGCTTTGCTTTTCTAGCCAGATTTAGTCAGGACGGAGTTTACCTATTGCTAGTGGCTCCGTTCTGGGTGGCCTGAGTGTGGTTCTTGGACCTGATATCTTTCCCAGAAGGCTCTCCTTGGGGGATTCTGATCAGGTGGGACCTTCTCTCTCAGGCACGGGACACAATCTTTCACTCCAGGCTCAAGATATGGAAGCTATGAGTCTGGCCCCTGTGAGGTACCCGCTCATAGATTCCATTCTTTCAACTTAGGTTGTTGAGACCGTTCTGAATATTAGTGCACTTTTCACTAGTCCTGGAAGGATTATCGAGGGCTCCATTTGAGTCTTTGCAGGCAGCCTCAGAGAAGTTTCTGACCCTCAGATACCTCGCTTAAGAGATTAAGATATTTGCAGGCCTTATCAGCTGCACCCATCTGCCTAGACTTTGCCCATGGACTTGTTGAAGTGATACTGCATCCATGGCTGGGTTACATCCCAAAGGTAGCATTTCTGACCATTAATCTGGTCGTCCTTCAAGTCTTCTCTCTTCCCCTGTTTGACTTGCTGGAGCTAGAGAGGCTTCATCTCTTATGTCCATTCAGGTCCCTTAGGATTTATGTTGACGTTCAAGCCTAAGGCATAAATCTGATCAGTTATTGGTTTGCTTTGGAGGTCAGGGCAGGGGTTCCCCCAACTACAAGCAGCACTTATCACAATGGAATGTGAATGCGATTTCTTTCACATATGAGGCACGCAGCATGGCTTCACCTCTACGTATCAGAGCCTACTCTACCAAGATTGTGGCTTTCTCTAAGGCTTTAGCTAAGTGTGCGCCCTTGCATCCAGCAAGTGCTGTGGAAGGTTGGTCCTACCCATCCACATTCAAAATCTTTTACAGTCTGGACATGGATTAAATTCCAGAATCTCAAGTCCTTTTGGGTCAATCCCTTTTACGGTGACCTTACTGGTTGGTCTTTTCCTTCTGACTTATGTTGTGCCTCTAGGCGCCATGCACCACATTCAAAGTGTGGGAATTTATTATTGATGTGTTTGTGTCGTGGCAGGCCGGTCCTTTCCACACCTAGTTATGTATGTATTTGATGAATCGGATTGATATTTCTGACCATTAATCTGGTCGTCCTTCAAGTCTTCTCTCTTCCCCTGTTTGACTTGCTGGAGCTAGAGAGGCTTCATCTCTTATGTCCATTCAGGTCCCTTAGGATTTATGTTGACGTTCAAGCCTAAGGCATAAATCTGATCAGTTATTGGTTTGCTTTGGAGGTCAGGGCAGGGGTTCCCCCAACTACAAGCAGCACTTATCACAATGGAATGTGAATGCGATTTCTTTCACATATGAGGCACGCAGCATGGCTTCACCTCTACGTATCAGAGCCTACTCTACCAAGATTGTGGCTTTCTCTAAGGCTTTAGCTAAGTGTGCGCCCTTGCATCCAGCAAGTGCTGCGGAAGGTTGGTCCTACCCATCCACATTCAAAATCTTTTACAGTCTGGACATGGATTAAATCCCAGAATCTCAAGTCCTTTTGGGTCAATCCCTTTTACGGTGACCTTACTGGTTGGTCTTTTCCTTCTGACTTATGTTGTGCCTCTAGGCGCCATGCACCACATTCAAAGTGTGGGAATTTATTATTGATGTGTTTGTGTCGTGGCAGGCCGGTCCTTTCCACACCTAGTTATGTATGTATTTGATGAATCGGATTGATCCCAGGCTTGACCCCTTTGGGTTAATTCATTCTTCAGGCCAAGGGGGTTGTGCTTGTGTGTATTTCACAAATGTTCTTGTTAGGCATTCCTTCAGTATGTCGATGTTGGTATTAACATTCCCATTGCATTAACGTAATGATGCAGCATTGAGTTTCATTTAAAAGAGAAGCGTCTTCCTTCAGACAGTTAGAATCTGGTGACATGCATTTCAGACATCAATTTATGGTCTTATACGTTATGTCACCTTATGTAACCTGAAACGATTTTGTCCACAGTGAACAGTGAATGTCAGTGGGGTCCAATATTGTTCAAATTCTGTTCCACAGAAGAAAGAAATGTATACCGATTTGGAACGACATGTGATTGTGTAAATAAGGACAACATTTTCATTTTTAGGTTAACAATTCCTTTAATATAATGTGTTGCCTCATGTTACCCTGTTGTGCATGGGTTGAGCATATATGTATTTTATAAATAGATGAATATGTTAAGTATCTGTCAAATAGCTTAATCAGAATGGTACTAAATTAAATTTTATTTTTGGTCCATCATAAAACAATAATAGATATCATGTAGCTTCTGTATGGGCTATGTAAACTTAGGAGCAAAAATGTATCTGAATACTGTTCATCTCATTGCTACTGTCTAATGTGCAACAGGTATGCAGTTGTGTAACATTTGTTTCTTCAGATAAAATCATTGATGTGTTAAACTCACAGCTGCTGCTTACAGTCTGACTACACAACCAGCAGAAAGTGTGATGGACACTGCATACAATATGTGCTTATTTATACAGTGTTACACAGACTTGTCATTCTCTTTTTTTAAGTGAATCTGCAAAAATAAATAAATGACTAAGATGGAAATTATATTTTGATATATCTTGATAAATTGGCCAAACACATTTTTTTCTCCCATTACAATTAGTATAACTTGCAACTTGGTCCTAATTTGTATGCAAAATATTTTCTTCTTCTTTTGATTATGGGATTAAATATAATATGTTTTTGGCATTTTTTTGTAAGATTCACTTAAGGCAGAGAATATCCTGAATGTCAAATGCTTCTAAAATGTTGGATTTGTTTAAATGAGCTTTTACATGTGAATCTAAAATGACAATGTGCTTTTATTGTGTGAGTTGTGAATTTATCTTGATGGATGACATTCACAACACAGACACGTGAATAAGTGTGCATGATTTTTTTTTTGGTGTGTAACATGCAAGTGTTGTTGTGATTGTCATGCTCTCCAGTAGTTGACATAAATGACACCTGTGACAATAGTTTTCTCCACACATTTTAAAGGCAAGCAAGATACATTCAGTACAGGGCTTGTTTCTTGTTCGTTTGTTGTTGTTTTGTTTTTTTTGTTTCTTGTTGCATGACAGTAAATTTAACATATTCAGGCAAAATTACCATATGAGGGAGTGCACTAAATGTATATATACATTAGTTCAGGTTAACTAATGATAGTTAAGTCTTGCTAATGATTATGTTGATTAAAAAAGATCAATCATTCCGATGCCTTTCCAACTTGCCAACTCAGGTACAATACTAACATAAATCATTGAGCATTATAAATACGAAGAGACATTAGAACCAACCAATTAGAACTGATCTCAGATCTGTCAGTGCTCATTATTCTCTCCAACCCTAGCTCTGTTTAATAGAGTGCAGTCTTGTTTTTTTTGGGGGAAAGCAAAAGCATTCCAATAAAAATGTTCAGCAGCATAAAAATAAAGAATCAGATTCTAATTGTAATAAAAACAGTGCTAGCTCTGCTGACCTAGGTCTGGTTTCTCCAGTGCAACTCATATTACACAGATCTCAGGTTAATATAAAAGGTTTAATTCTGTCTGTGCCTGTTTATTGTGCTGAACTGAATCTTTTTGTCTTCTTGTTTCGGTAGAGTTAAAAGAATAGTTCACCAAAATGAAAATTAGCTTGAAGTTTACTCATTCTCATTAGTTTATTGTTATTGGCTCAATGATGATTGCTGGTTTGTTTCTTACAAACACGCAGCTTTTGTCTTCTCCAGATGTTAACTGATGGACTGGAGTGCTGTGGATTATTGTGATATTTTTATCAGCTGTTTGGACTCTCATTCTGACGGCACCCATTCACTGCAGAGCATCCATTACTGAGACACTGATGTTACATGTAATGTAAAATTACTCCAAATCTGTTTTGATGAAGAAACAATCATCTTAGAAGGCTTGAAGGTGAGTACATTTTCAGCAACTTTTCATTTTTGGGTGAACTATTCCTTTAAAGCTTGATCAATAGCATGCTGTCATTTACTGCAGAAAACAATTGAGCTTTTGATTTAGTTTGTAAAAACAAAAATTGAGTTTACAGTAATGCACTTGCAATAGCGGGAGTCTACGGGGCAAGACATTGTACTGTTATAAATGTTAAAATACATACAATTTCAAAAGTGTAACCTCAAGACTAGACACAAAGCTAATGTGAGAATATCAGTTACTAACCTTCTCTGTGCACAGCATATAGCTTCACATTTCAGCTTTAACCCTCACTGTGGTGCACTTACCCGAAGAAGTTCATTGTAAATGCATTGCTGTAAACAACATTTGTTTTTTTATACACTGAGGGGCAAGTCCAGATGATTTTCTGTGGTAACCGACAGCATGCCATGCGATGCATTTTGGGTTATGGAACAGGTGGAGTTATGAACCACATTCTGAGGCACTGCACACTGTGATGTTCAACAATGTCTGATGGGAAACTGACAGTAGTTATTTAATCCAGCCAACCGGTGTCTTTCGATCTGAAATCATGGAATGACACAAACACGTTTTAAAAGTGAAGCGCTTCGCTTTTCATTGTCACTGACGCAGCTTGTATTTGTCAAACACACAAAGCAATACTAACACAGTTCTCTGGTCATGTTAACCTATGACCTTCATGACTATTTGTGAAATATGATCTTTAAAGTATGCCTCTGTCCACTTAGTGCAAAGAATGCTGACCGCTGAAGCCAAGCCCCACGCGTATATGATGCCTTGCAAAAGTATTCAGACCAGCATCCAATTCGTAAATTATAATGAACTACAAATCCTGCATATAAAGAAATGAAGTGTGTATCTTGCGGAAAACAGATTTTCAAAAATAATGAATTTTCAAACACCTGCCAATATCCACGCAAGCAGCCCCTGTTATATCAGGCCCAGACAGACTTCTCAAACAGACTGCACTTCCATTTGGTGCTGATACTGGTGCAGAAGTTCTTTCATTTTTTTCTAAATACACTAATTTAATACAGGATATATAGATGTAAGAATAAGAATATAATCTTAGAAATTATATATTATATGTGAGCCTGGAGCACAAAAGCAGGGGTATATTTGTAGCAATAGCCAAAAATACATTGCATCGCTCAAAATTATCGATCATTAAATCATTGGGATATTAATTAAAGATCATGTTCCATGAAGATATTTCGTAAATTTCCTACCGTAAATATATTAAAACGTAATGTTTGATTAGTAATATGGATTGCTAAGAACTTCATGTGAACAACTTTAAAGATGATTTTCTCAATATTTAGATTTTTTTGCACCCTCAGATTCCAGATTTTCAAATAGTTGTATCTCGACCAAATATTATCCTATCCTAACAAACCATACATCAATGGAAAGCTTATGTATTCAGCTTTCAGATGATGCATACATCTCAATTTAAAAAAAAATTACCCTTAAGACTGGTTTTGTGGTCCACGGTCACGTATAGGATATTAATTAAAGGTCATGTTCCATGAAGATATTTCGTAAATTTCCTACCGTAAATATATTAAAACGTAATGTTTGATTAGTAATATGGATTGCTAAGAACTTCATGTGAACAACTTTAAAGATGATTTTCTCAATATTTAGATTTTTTTGCACCCTCAGATTCCAGATTTTCAAATAGTTGTATCTCGACCAAATATTATCCTATCCTAACAAACCATACATCAATGGAAAGCTTATGTATTCAGCTTTCAGATGATGCATACATCTCAATTTAAAAAAAAATTACCCTTAAGACTGGTTTTGTGGTCCACGGTCACGTATTATATTATATTAAGAAAGCATTCTTATAATTAATTTTACACAAATGAAAAATATTTACCCTACTTATAACGCAACTGTCTATGGGAGCTTATTTCTGAAAAAAAAAAGTCAGAACTGCAAGAAGAAAAGTCTGAATTGTGCATGAAAAAATTTGAGATTAAATTATGAGATAATTATAGAATCTGTTAAGCATCGTGCTATGCAGTTGCTAGGATTTCTGGTTGTTTGCTACAGGGTTTTAAATACTGCTCCAAGTCAAAGAGCTCATCAGCAAGTGATATTCTGATGCAGTCTGCTAAAAACTCCTGAAGCCTGAGAGAAAGCTCATTCAGCGGGACATTCAGCACTAGCTGAAGAACAGAGAGCCGAATGTGCTGGAATGGCACAGTTATAGCACTGACGTCACAATCTGTGGCACTATTGGAACATTGTAATGCAGAAGGAACATCTGACTAATCTCAAACAACCTGGAGCAAATCTGCCTGGAAAAAAACAGGCCAAAATGACATCTGGACAGTGCGCTCATGCATTCATACTCCAATAGTATTCATAGTCTCAAAGCTGCAAGGGATGGCTCTACAAGATTTAAAATTTGGGACTAAATGCATATATTACATTTCATACATGCATGTTTCATTTTGATCTATTTATTTATTTTGACTTCGTAATGTTTAATCATCTTCCAGTGAAAATGATCTAATTCTCTCCAGTCACGTGTGTGGACATTTAATATTTGACAACCGTTTTGCAACAGAAATGTTTATGATCAACAGCAATATAGAGTGACGCAAGCTACTCAACGTTTTATCAAATTTTGCTGATTTGAAAATCTTTAATTTATGTGGTTCACGTAATTCATAATCACGTGTGACGAGACCAGAACTATTTTGCATTTTCAACATATTAGGCATATGAATAAGATTAAATGTGTGCATAATTTAAAATAAAAAAAAATATTTTCAAACTAAAAATAATGTTCTTCTTTCTTTTCCCATCTCGCTCACAGTCTGAGGCGTCATCTGAGACAGCACCTGGAGAGAATATGAAAATCATCTTTTTGTGAAACGTGTTCAGCAAGGATTCATTACATTGATCAAAAAAGACAGTAAAGACTTTTAGAACATTACAAAATCTTTCCATTTCAAATAAATTCTGTTCTTTTAGACTTTCTGTTCATCAAAGATTTGTTTCCACAAAAAAATGAAGCAGCACAACATTGATAATAATAAGAAATGTTGCTTGTTTGAGCATCAGATCAGAATAGTAGAACCCTTGTGAAAAAGCACACTTTAGCAAACTTTTAAAGCGAAAAATGATATACTTTAAAGAAAACACATATTATGTGCAAACTGTTTTTAGACACTTAACTGCATGTTATTTGCAATGAGAATGTTTTATAGTTTAAATTGATATTAAATGCATTTAGTTGAACTTGTTGAAGAGTGCTTTTCTCACCCACTGAAGTAGGACTAAAGTACATCTTTATATGTCATTTCATAGTTACTTCTGTTGTCTTTGAAATATGGTTAAAGTCACTGCTGAATGTACAGATTTGTGGCAAACTAAAATATCCTTTAATGTCATTTCTATTGAAACATGTATGTCATGTTTTCAAATATATTTGTAGTTGCACATTTGAAATGATGAAGTAGCAGTTTAGTACATTTCAAATATATTAACTTTAAATGTAATATCAAATAACACACTAGAGTTGAAATTATAATTAAGTACTTTAAATGTACTTTAGTATGTAATTCAACACATCAAAATAAGTGTACTTCTTTAAAGACTTTTAATTGGACAAAACTGCACTATTTTTTAAAAGTTAATTTTTTTCAAACAGTCTTGAAAGTTTATTCTCTTTAGGTACACTTAAGTGGTCTTTTATTGCATTGATATTATAATGTCTGCAATCACAGTTTTTAAACAAAATATACATTTAAGATTTGATGTACACTAAAAGTGCACATTTAATATCTATGATTAAGCACTTCTTTTTCACAAGGGAATGATTTCTTAAGGATCTCGTTCAAATTCAGCTTTGCATCACAGGAATAAATTACATCTGAAACTATATTTTAATAGAAAGCAGTTATTTTAAATTGTAATAATATTGCACAATGTTACATGTTTTACTGTGTTTTTGATCAAATAAATGCAGCTTTGGTGTGCAGAAGAGAATTCTTTCAAATACACGAAAACAAATCCAGCCCTAATGGTAGAGAGTGTGTGTGTCTGTGTCTGTGTCTGTGTCTGTGTCCGTGTCCGTGTCCGTGTCCGTGTCCGTGTGTCTGTGTCCGTGTCTCTGTGTGTCCGTGTGTGTGTGTGTGTGTGTGTGTGTGTGTGTGTGTCTGTGTGTCTCTGTGTGTCTCTGTGTGTGTGTGTCTGTGTGTCTGTGTCTGTGTCCGTGTCTGTGTGTGTCTCTGTGTGTGTGTGTGTGTGTGTGTGTGTGTCTGTGTGTTGTGTGTGTGTGTATGTCTGTGTCTGTGTCTGTGTCTGTGTCTTGTTTCTTGTGTCTCTGTGTGTGTGTGTGTGTGTCTGTGTCTGTGTCTTGTTTCTTGTGTCTTGTGTCTGTGTCTGTGTCCGTGTCTGTATGTGTGTGTCTCTGTGTGTGTGTGTGTGTGTGTGTGTGTCTGTGTCTGTGTCTTGTTTCTTGTGTCTGTGTCTGTGTCCGTGTCTGTATGTGTGTGTCTCTGTGTGTCTGTGTGCGTGTCTGTGTGCGTGTCTGTGTGCCTTGGCGGGTG
>NW_015505797.1:517075-526138 GCF_001515645.1 Sinocyclocheilus grahami | reverse complement strand
TGTCTGTGTCTGTGTCTGTGTCTGTGTCTGTGTCTGTGTCTCTGTCCGTGTCCGTGTGTGTCTTGTGTCTGTGTCTGTGTGTCTGTGTCCGTGTGTGTCTCTCTGTGTCTGTGTGTGTGTGTGTGTGTGTGCGTGTGTGTGTGTGTGTGTGTGTGTGTGTGTGTGTCTGTGTCTGTGTGTGTGTGTCTCTGTGTGTGTGTGTGTGTGTGTGTGTGTGTGTGTGTGTGTGTGCGTGCGTGCGTGCGTGTGTGTGTGTTACCCGCAGGGCTCCGAGGTTCTCAAGAAGCTGGTCTGTATTGGAGACACCAAGAAGTACAGAACTGACCCCTTCACTACGCAAACACCACGCTGCGTGAGAGATTTCACAAAACGTTATCGTACACAAGCACTGGTTTTTATAAAGAACATCAGTGCAGAACATCAAAGCATTTGAAAGCACAGACCGTTCACTGTCCTTCTGATGCAGATCACACACAATCACAAGCACTTTCTGGGTCTGGCCTTCTCTAATCTGACTGGCTGGCTTTACATAACTTCCAGGAGTTGGGGAGCACATACAGTATAAGTGCGCCAATAGTACAGAGACACTCACCAATGGCGAGCTGAGCAGCCGTACAGCCCAGCCTGTCAGCCACCAGATGGAGCTCTTTGATTTTTGCCAGCTGTCTGCGTCCTTCTTCACTGAACACTCGCTCCTTTAGCCACTGATAGCCCTAATACACACAGTCACACACTGAACATTTATCATCGCTCACGTGGCTTTAGCAAGTACAGGACTGTCACTGAATTAGAATTAGACTTCAAACAGCACTGAGAAACTGAACAGAGATTCCCAGGGAGGAGAGACGATCTCCTGCTGTAGATGACTCACTTTAATTGCTGCTCTTGAACAGTCTGGAACACCATCACTGTATTTGCCAGTGATCAGCCCGCATGCCAGAGGAGACCAGGTCATGGCTCCAACACCTGGCGCAGCGTGGGACAGTCACAAGACATAGAGTTAGACTGGACATCTGTCCTAATCAAACTTCTAATCAAATAATTAAAATCACGAAATCAAGTCATTATTTTTAGAATGTATATAAACTGTAAAGTTGCACATTTAAAAGGATCAAGGTCAGATACGGTAAATATATCCAGCCGCTATATTCTGCATTGGCAAATTATAGCTTTGTAGTATGAAACATTTAAAAACATAAGAAATAATGCATTATATTGTATGTTTCACCAGACTTCAATTTAAAAGTATGTTAAATTATGTTTTAGTAAATATTTTGTGGTGCTTTAAAGATCTACACTTAAGTACTTGATTATAATTTGATTTATAAACACAGCTAATTCCATTTAATATATATGCATATTTAATCTAAAGGTATGTTTTCATTTAATTGACATGCAATTAAGTCTCCAAAAACATTACATTTCAGTTCACACTTTAAAGTATGAAATTTGAAAGTATGCTAAAGTGTGCTTGTTTCTTCCCAAGGTAATTCCTGACTGAATTTCATTGTAAGGTAACTCTTGTCGACTGACCGATCTTGTGGTAGAGCTCTGGCAGCTGCACTTCCACTTTATCCCTCTGGAAATAGTGATACTCGGCCTGTTCACATACCGGTGGGATTAAATTAAACTGCCTCGCTACAGAGTACGCCTCCTAAACTCACAAACACACAGACAACAAGGGGTTAAACCGTCCTTTCAATGGCCGAGAAAAACCAACGTAAACAGCAGTTCTGGGGAGCGACTAATAGAAGCGACACAATCAATTTATTGAGATTGTAGACAGTAGTTCATATATATTCATAATAACAGTGGAACTTTTCCAGTAACAGATACTTAACAGATAGGATAGGAAAAGCGGATGCAATAATCTACACCACAGTTTCCGCCACAGAATACAAATAATAATAATTAAATTATCTAATAAGGAAAAAAAGGCAACTTTTTTTCTCGCAATTCTGAGTTTATATCTCACAATTCAGAATGATTTTTTTTTTTTTTTTAGAATTGCAAGATATACATTTTCAAACTTGCAATTCTGACAAGGAAAAGTTTAAATATCAACTCATAGATATCAACTCGCAATTGTGAGTAAAAAAAGGGCAGAAATGTGAGATAAAAAGTTGCAAAAACCTTTTTTTATTCCATGGCAGGAAAAAAAACTGAATTGCGAGATGTAAACTTAAAACATTTTTTTTTTGTGCAAAAGTCAGAATTACAAGTAAATAGAAATGTGAGCCTGCAGCACAAAAGCAGTGTTAAGTCGCTGGGGGATATTTGTAGCAATAGCCAACTATACATTGTATGGGTCACAATTATACATTTCTCTTTTATGCCAAAAATCATTAGGATATTAAGTAAAGATCATGTTCCATGAAGATATTTTGTAAATTTCCTACCGTAAATATATCAAAACTTAATGTTTGATTAGTAATATGCATTGCTAAGAACTTCATTTGAAAAGGGCAGAAATGTGAGATTAAAAGTTGCAAAAACCTTTTTTTATTCCATGGCAGGAAAAAAAACTGAATTGCGAGATGTAAACTTAAAACATTTTTTTTTTGTGCAAAAGTCAGAATTACAAGTAAATAGAAATGTGTCCCTGGAGCACAAAAGCAGTGTTAAGTCGCTGGGGGATATTTGTAGCAATAGCCAACTATACATTGTATGGGTCACAATTATACATTTCTCTTTTATGCCAAAAATCATTAGGATATTAAGTAAAGATCATGTTCCATGAAGATATTTTGTAAATTTCCTACCGTAAATATATCAAAACTTAATGTTTGATTAGTAATATGCATTGCTAAGAACTTCATTTGAACAACTTTAAAGATGATTTTCTCAATATTTAGATTTTTTTGCACCCTCAGATTCCAGATTTTCAAATAGTTGTATCTCAGCCAAATATTGTCCTATCCTAACAAACCATACATCAATGGATTACCAACTTATATGTGTTTCAGTTGATGTAGAAATCTAAATTTTGAAAAATTTAACCTTATGACTGGTTTTGTGCTCCAGGGTCACAAATAAAAATCTAACACGATATTGCTGGATAGTACATTTAGTAGCTTGTAGTGTAACAAGCTACTTTCTCAAAGCAGTTGCTTGACTATGTCTTAACTACTTTAAATTGCTATAGTTGTGCAGTTTGTAAAACTTGTGGCTTGACTTACATGCATCATATTATGAGAAGCAGCTGCTGTGACATAGGAATGCTTTATGGTATGAATTTTGCTATATTGAGAGAAGATAAGACCGTACCATGATCTCCATGGCACTCCAGCGTGACGTGCCCCAGTACATGGCCATTCCCTGGTTTATAACAAATGTCATCGCTCGTACTACCTCTGCAAAGACAAACACACAACAGCGCTCGAGAGAAGCGATATGGCATAAATGACGCATGAAAGATGTCAGAGAAATGACAGACCTTCCATAGGGCTGTTCACATCGTTTCGGTTGGCGAAGACAATATCCACGTAATCCAGCTGTAGTCTAGACAGGGAACCTCTGAGACCTGTAGACACATCACCATCACTGTCCGTCCGCTTTATTATTATCATCATCGTGATAGTCATAAACAGCACTTTACCTTCTATGATGTGTTTTCTGGACAGGCCTCTCTCTGTCTCTGCCCTGAGGATTATGAACGCAAATGTCAGAGAGGAGAACTACGGAGTCAGAAAACCTCTCAAGACGAATCTATCCACAAAATGCAATCCATTTAAGTAGTACTGAGAATCTGCATGCTGGAACAAGCAGTCGAGATTTAATATTATTGATTTTAAATGCAATATGTGCATTTCATTTGTATATCACGAAAGCCCATTTCCGCAATTAAAAAAAAAAAAAAAAAAAGGGAATAGCGACTTTTTTCTTGCAATTCTGGAAAAAAAGTCAGAATTGTGAGATATAAAACTGCAATTACGAGAGAGAAAAAAAGTCAGAATTGCAAGTTTATATCTTGCAATTCTGAGAAAAAAGTCAGAATTGTGAGATAAAAAGTCACAATTACCTTTTTTTATTTAGTGGCAGACAACTGCTTCCATAGTATACTGTATATAGCTCACTAGTACATAGACATTTGTTTGTTTAATCATTCATTACTGTTGTTGTTTCAATGCACTGGAAGCTTATTCTGTCACCAAAATAAATTCCTTGTTTGTGCAAATCACAAAAATGAATCTCATTATGATTATGGCCAGTCATTCAGTTCATTTCCCTCAGCTCTGCCGCATTAGATTGTGGGGACTGGCATAAATACAGCTAAGCAGAGTATCTGCAAATGCATAAGCGTTCCAGTGCTGCATTGACAAATATCAACACTCTTGGAAAACAGTTTGGTTAGAGGACTGGAACTAACTTTTGCATAAAAATCTGCACAATTTTTTACCTTCACAAAGTCACTTTTTTTTCTTTTGCATTTATTGATGGTTGATTCACAAACTGCCACATACTGCATTTGCATCACCTCAGATGTGTGTATATTTTGAGACTTTACTAAATGATTATGATTCATAAATAGCTACGTATGTTCATTTTGACACTATTCTGAATCCTTTGTGTCGGGCTGAATAAACTGCATGATGAAACTCAACAGATACTCACTGTCCTCCCCAGTAGATCTTAGTCGTTACTACATAACTGGACCGTCTGAAACAGATTTTTAGGGACAAATGGTGGTTATTATATCGTGAGGACAAGCCTAATACTGTCTTATAATTTTATTCCTAAATTAATCCAAGATTGACCATAACCAGAGCACAGGAGAAATACTTGATAAAATGTAAAAAAACATTTTGCCACAGAATTAGTCAAAAATGAGAGACGTGAGAATAAAAGCAGGTCACCTCCAGCCTTTCTTCTTGATGATGTTCCCTAGAGTGATTTCAGCCCTGCGGAGAAAAAAAAAGGATACAAAATCTGAAAATATATTTTATGATTATTTCTATTACACTGCAAAAAAAAAAAAAAAAGGTCTCGATCTCAGTCTAGTTTTCCAGAAGATACCTTTACCTGAGAACCAAAAATGCAACGAGATATTACAGTGGTCATATTATATATTTTTTTATATTATAAAACATATATTCTATTACATTTTCAGAAATTGCATGCATGCATTTTATCCTGTTTGACTTGTGTAAATCATAAATGCCACTTAATGTCATTGTTTTCTTACTATCCCTACGCAGTGCATTTAAAGTGACCTGGCTACTAGCACTGTCTATTTCCAAACTGTTTTTTAAATCAATTGATAAATTATTATAATGTGTTACAAAATACACAGTGCCATGTCATGTCATGCATTAACCCTATGCCATGCTTTTAAATATATTTGTATTTGCACATGCGTGTTTATGAAGTTGCAACTTTTTAATTGCAATACTGAATAACTCACTATTGTTACAATCCAGTATTTTACATGTGCTTTAGTATGCTAGTCAACACATCAAAATAAGTGTATATCTCGACAAAAGATTATTAAAGCAATGCTGAAATGTTAAAAATGTCCGTTTTTAATTTGACTATCACAAAGCACACTTTTTAAAAGTCTACTTAAATGTGTTAAAAAAACATAGTCATGAAAGCGTCTCTCTTCAGTACATTTAAGTGGCCTTTTATTTCATGACTATTATTATATACATACAGTGGGGCAAAAAAGTATTTAGTCAGCCACCAATTGTGCAAGTTCTCCCACTTAAAAAGATGAGAGAGGCCTGTAATTTTCATCATAGGTATACCTCAACTATGAGAGACAAAATGAGAAAAAAAAATCCAGAAAATCACATTGTAGGATTTTTAAAGAATTTATTTGCAAATTATGGTGGAAAATAAGTATTGGGTCAATAACAAAATTTAATCTCAATACTTTGTTATATACCCTTTGGTGGCAATGACAGAGGTCAAACGTTTTCTGTAAGTCTTCACAAGGTTGTCACACACTGTTGCTGGTATTTTGGCCCATTCCTCCATGCAGATCTCATATAGAGCAGTAATGTTTTGGGGATGTCGCTGGGCAACACGGATTTTCAACTCCCTCCAAAGATTTTCTATGGGGTTGAGATCTGGAGACTGGCTAGGCCACTCCAGGACCTTGAAATGCTTCTTACGAAGCCACTCCTTCGTTGCCCGGGCAGTGTGTTTGGGATCATTGTCATGCTGAAAGACCCAGCCACATTTCATCTTCAATGCCCTTGCTGATGGAAGGAGGTTTTCACTCAAAATCTCACGATACAGCATGCTCAACACAATTAAGTGCGCTTCTTTCTCACAAAATACATTCAGAAAAAAACCCAGATCTATGTCTGTCGGATACAGTATAATCACTTTTATATCCACTGCATCGGTGGGAATCTTACCTGCCTGAAGCGTACACTTCCGCTGTGTCGAACAGATTGACTCCATTCTCATACGCTATCGTCATCACACTCTCTGCCATCTACAGAAAAACATCCACACGCAGAAGATGACAGAGATCTGGCCATTTAAAGACACGATCTTGGTGCAAAGCGTTTCAGTTACCACAGAACAATGATTTAAACTCATGCAGACTAGCATGCAGTAGCTATTTATGTTCGCTTATTGACTTCCATTACATGCAAAAAAATGCATTTTTCAAAATTATCTTTTATGTTTCACAAAGTCATACAGGCTTGGAACGACACGAGGGTGAGTAAATGATGACAGCTTATTTATTTATTTGTTTGTTTGTTTGTTAACTCTTCCCTTAAGTGTGTCAATAACATACATAAAACACTGGAGTGAAATTAAGCAACATTTATCCTGAACATTACGATTCACCTCATCAGAGATCTGAGATCCAAATGTCACCCAGGTACCTGTGGACAGAAAGAGAGTGAAGATAAGGCGTAAAACACAGATTGGAGAGGGCTGGGATGCATAAAATGCAAGAGAAAAAAAATGTGCCAAAGATAAGAAACATCACAACTTATTTCAGTTGTTACACAGGAATTAAAACGTAACTATGAAAAAATACCCAATGAATCATCAACTTGTCTCTTTTAAATTTTCAGAAAACATCTCGACAATGTCCAACACAAACTAAGTATGAGCAATATATTTTTTATCTTAATGTTACTTAGTTGAGAGTGCATTAACTAATGCTAACATACTTTTTGATTTTAAAAACGTCTTAGTAAATGTAGAAATAAGCATGAGCTAAGTTAATAAATGCTGTTGAAGTGTTGTTCATTGTTAGTTCATGCTAACTAATGTAGTTAACTGCAGTAATATTAATAAATGAATTTGAATGAAATTATAAAGTGTTACAAGAATTGGTCAAATAATAATCGATTTCAACAGGTTTGTCTGCCATTGGTTAGAATGCAATGCTGTGACTTATTAATAGTCGTCAGTGCATAAGCTGGGATAAAGAAAGTATTTAAACATGGAAAAAATAGACACTTCAGCTTTAAATAAATGACTGACTTCAGATTAAACCTTGAACAGTTTCAGTCTTAAACAGAGATGACTGAAAATCACTGGTTACTCACCAAGACCCAGGCAAGAAACACGTAGACCCGACTTTCCGAGGTTTCTGAGAGAGAAAATGAAAGAAAGAGAGAAAATTTAGTCATTTAAACTCTGCTTTTGATGTAGTTTTATCAAATTAAGATTTGCTTAATGATGTGCTATATTGTCAGCATGCTTTAACTGTAACTGTATTCATTTGCATCGAACAGAAAAATTAAATCAGTAATTCTGCATATTCTTCATATTGCTTACATAAATACTAAGTTCTGTCATGAAACTCTAGATGGTCCTTAACGTAACTGATGATATTCTTAGCACTAAACGACTTGTCACAAGCTGACTGGTTCACGTTGCATTTGCAGCCAATGAGCTTGCTGCGTTACATTTAAATGGCTGATTAGCATTCGCTTGAGAGTTCCTCTGAAACCCTCCACCTCCCCCAGCTCCACCTGTATAGATCTGCTGCGGATTATTTTATATGCTATTTGTGCCGCAGCACTTAAATCCTTAAAGGGGTCATATGATGCTGCTAAAAAGAACATTATTTGGTGTATTTGGTGTAATGAAATGTGTTTATGCGGTTTAAAGTTCAAAAAACACATTATTTTCCACATACTGTACATTATAGTTTCTCTTTTATGTGCTATTTTGCAACAGCGCTATGTCTTAAATACTCTCAGCACCATATCGGCTCATGTATTGGCAGTAGCAAGTTCCTGTACTTGCTTGCAGCAGCAGCAACAATAATCTACAAATACAGCAAAAAAAACAAAACCATTGTAAAATGGCTAATAATAGATAAAAGTGTTGAACGCTAGTGTAGCACCCTTGGTGTTTTAATTACAGATGCATGCTGTTCGTGAGAACACCAGTTGAAGATCCGCCTGTTTTTCATTTCAACCGCTGCTCGCTTACGTGTCCGATAGAAACAGAGAGATAGAAAGAGACAGACTGTCAGCGCATTTAGATCCAGGCGGCTGAACCACGCTTTCTCTTCTCTGCATCTATTTTTGTTTGCCCGGCCAGTCTATTTATAGATTGGTTGCAACTGTGCGTTTGTTTGCATCCAGTGTGTGTGTCCGTGTGTGTGTGTGTGGAATGGACTATTCATTATATTGATATAGACATATTACCAGCCAAGACTGTGAGGAATTGTTAAATTAGTAGCATGAATCATTAATTTGATCTAAAAAAGCTGAGAAAAAAAGGCACATCTATTCATCACATGAGAGGACTGGGTAAGAGAGGTAGAGAAAGCTGCAAAGCTCTTTCTCGTGGACACAAATATTTCACTTTCACTGTCATCCTTCATTTTTATCTTTCTCCAACCTTTCCCTTTTTCCACAGTGCTGCATTAGAGCGCTGAATTACACACACACATCTATATGCATGTATATGATGAGAAGCCGCAGGGAAGAAAACATGAAGATCATGGTGCTGAATATTCACAGTCGATGCTGCATGATTACATGCACGCACGCACACACACACACACACACACACACACACACACACACAAACACACCCACACACACACACACACACACTCACACACACACACAC
>NW_015505797.1:505587-516477 GCF_001515645.1 Sinocyclocheilus grahami | reverse complement strand
ACACACACACACACACACACACACACACACACACACACACACACACGCTATGATGGTGGGGACTTTCTGTGATATTTTCTAGCCCCTAAACCTAACTCTTACAGAAACCTGCAGTATTATTTTTGCAATATATTTTAGTAATATGTATAATTTAAATTCTGTTATAATTTACTCATCCTCCAATTGCTCTTTTCCATGCAACTAGTCTGTGTTTGAGGCTTTTAACTCACATAATGCTTTCAAAATCTATATACGATTTTCACATTCCAGGACCGTTTGGTCCTGAAGATTCGCTGACAGTCATAACTTAATATTTTTCAACTAAAATTATATTGTATCTGATCACCAACTTTTCATTAATGAGTGAATGTGAATTTGTTTTATGTTATCATATTGTTACCAGGTTATTACTGTATTTACCCCTTTTGATTCAAAAATTTGAAATTCTTCAAAATGTACAATTAAACATGAACCATATATATATATATATATGTGTGTGTAAAACTTATTTGAATATATTATTGTATAAATTTGAATGTATTCAATTAATTTGACTTTATTATGTAATCCATGATTGTTAAAAAGCCGTCCAAATTAATGAAACTTACATATTCGTTTCTAACAAAACAACATAGATATTACTCATAAAAGTTTTCAAACAAAAATAAATTAATTGTACATGCATAAACTTTCACTTTCAGATGAAAAAACGTACTCAGGTTTATCAACAAAATTAATTCACAAAAGATGGGGAAATAGGGAAAATGCTATTTATTTCCTTTTTATTTATTTATTTTTACAGAATTCATGTCTACCCGAACACAAAACATTTGAAACGTTTTAAAATTTCTTAAAAGTGGTTATATCTCTTAACATGTAATCGTATAATCTTTGCAGTTTTTAGAAATGTTTGTGTAACTCTTCTGGGTCAAAACGGACCTAAATGTGCAACTGAGGGTTAAAGCTATTAACAGACACAAAAGCAGCATCTTGTAAATCATGCATATATTCTATAAAGCTCATGCTCTGTGTTCAACGTTTTATAAAGCTGAATAGCATGTGTGAAAAACAGACGGAAATGTACCTTCCAGTGGGCTGTTCAATGCTACGACTGATTGAAAAGAGCTCACGAATCACACATATAAGCATGCCAAGGAAAGATAGGGCGGATGTCAAGATTTTGAGTGATTAATGACTTAAATTTCAGCTTGACCCTCACACAAACTATTGAGACGTCAACCTCATTGTAATGACAGAGAAGGACTATGCATTACCAGTCAAAAGTTGAGTATGCTTTTTTGTTTGTTTGTTTGCAAATAAGTCAATAATTGTATCCAGCAAGGATATATTAAATTGATCAAATGTGACAGTGAAACATTTGTAATCTTGCAAAAGATTAAATAAATGCTGTTCTTTTGAAAAAAGGAATGTTTGTCGAGCAGCATATTATACTGATTTCTGAAGATCATGTGACACTGATCTATGTAGAGAGCTCAACAAGAGATGTCTCAAACTGTGCTCAGATTTGCCAAGATCCCAAAGCCTGCAAGTCATTTTAATATGAATTATAACTGAACTAATATTTCTCAATGCATTCTTTCAAAATACCCAAGCAATGGCATTCGCATTAACTGTATAGCTACTGTATTTCAAGAATGGCCTCGTCTGTTTTCTCAAGGATTTCAGAAGAAACATCTAAGACAAAGTTGACACCTCCTGTAACAATTTATTATTATTATAAAAGGCCTAAGACATCTTATTGGGAGATACAGAGTGACAACTGATCTTTATATGCATTTTATGTTAGCGATCTATTATACTGTTATTAAATATGATTTACACAAGCTATCAGAATTGCATCTTACCTTTTGTCCATATAAATATCATTGCATATTTTCGCACAGTTTGGGCCTCTGAATAAAACTGAGCTGTTTTTTTAAACGCATTCTCACCCCCAACTCGTCACATATTGATGCTTGGTCAGAATCCCTTTCTAACACTTCGGCATCATACATGGATGCATGGGAATATCGCCATGATGAAATTACATATGGAGTATTAATAAATACCTGTAAATAAATATTTGTGCAATACAAGTGTTTTATGTTGTTGAGAAGTGGGTAGGTTTAGGGTAGAAGTGGGGTTAGATGTCATTTTTTTATATAAAATGTATACTTTTACATATGGAAAGAATTGCATCATTATCTTACGCATGAACTGAAAGCAACGGAGACGCCGAGGGATCCTGATCAAGTGTAATTATGTAATGAGCTCCACAGACTCACTATATCTTACTATATGAGCCTTTTTTTTTCTCCTAAACATTTAATAAACTCTTCCATTTTTTTTATGATTTTTTTTTTTTTGGTCTGTTATTTAATATGTCAGGCTTTACAGGGTTAAATGCAACTAAGAGCATGTTCACTGTAACAACAACACAGCATGGTGTAATATTATGCATGCAAAAATTCACATTAAAGTTATTATTATCATTATTTAAACACAAATTAACTGTCATAGAATTTTGAAATTACAACAAAAGAAGAAGAAAGTAGAATAATGTCAGCTTGAGCACTGCTGTCATTAAAGCAACACTGAAATACCAAACACTAATTCATTCTCAAGTTTATTCATTTTTAATTTTTTTAATGAAACGTTTCACTCACATTGTTATGCTGATAATGTAATTCGCAGTGACATGACACATTATATTTTCTCCTGTAGTCTCAGACTGTTGGGCCCCGCTGTATATGCAAAGGTCACGTCATACATCAACACAGACATCAGGCAGATTCATACAAATCAGAAATGCAGAGCACACAACTCCTCAGACACACTCCTCTCAGAATACTGCAGTGCACCACAACAGGGTGGAGAGAGATAGAGAGAGAGAGCGAGAGAGAGAGACGGAGAGAGCAACAAATGTGAAAATGTGAGTGAAGGCAGATAAAGTGGGAATGAAATAATGACGAGATGAGGCAAAATTGAAAAAACAGAAATAAGCAGAGAACAAAGAGTGAAAAGCAATGCGATAGAAAGACAGAGGGACAATATTGAGGGAGAGCAGTGAACATCGAGAGAGAGAGGGAAGAAAATGAACAGTAGTGGTGGGCACACATTTCTCCACAGTGTGTCTGTCTGCAAGCCGTAAAAATCCCATTCTGATTAATGTGCTTTATAATGAGTTAGCATAGGCAATTACCGCACATGCTGAGAAGTGACGAAAAAAAACCAGTGAGTGAGCAAAAGAGAGAGAGAGTTATGTGTGGAAAGGCTTTCTATCATATTACTCCTCCTACATACTATTCTACATACAGTCGTCACACAAGAAATAGAAGATGAAGCTGAGCACATTATGTTATGCAATATTCTCTGGTTCACAGTGTGTATACACGCGCACACTCACACACACATGTTGTGTTTCCATGTTTTATGGGGACATTCCATAGGCGTAATGGTTTTTATACTGTACTATTGTGTGTGTGCTATTGCCCTACACCAACCCTACCCCTAAACCTACCCCTCACAGGAAGCTTGGTGCATTTTTACTTTCTCAAGAAAACTCATTCTGTATGATTTATAAGCTTGTTTCCTCATGGGGACCTCAAAAATGTCCCCACAAGGTCAACATATACTAGTATTCCTATCCTTGTGGGGACATTTGGTTCCCATAACGTGATAAATACCAGGTACACACACACACACACATACACACACACTGATAAACACACACACACACACACACTGATACACACACACACACACACACACACAGGTTTGTTTTTGTGAAAAGTGGGGATTCTCCATAGGCGTAATGGTTTTTATACTGTACAGACCGTATATTCTATTGTCCTACACCAACCCTACCCCTAAACCTACCCCTCACAGGAGACTTTCTGCTATTTCAGATTTTCAATACACTCCATTCTGTGTGATTTATAAGCGTTTAGAAAAGTGGGGACATGGAGTAATGTCCTGAAAAGTCACCTTCTCCTTGTAATATCTATGTTATACTTTTGTCATTATACAAATTTATTCAAATCCCCATTTGTCACAAAAACGCGTACACACACACACACACACACACACACACACACACACACACACATATATATATATATATAAAAAATACATAAAAATTCCTCACATGTATTTCCAAGTCAGCGCTGAAGGTCAGAGAGTTAATGCTCATGCAGAACTGTTTCAGAGGTCTACAGTATTCGTTTTTTTCACTGGTTACAGTGCCTGAGATCTGATTAGTTTTACAGATTTGTACATGATACACAGCGTTAATGAAATATCTCACCCTAAAACGAATATTCTTCCATCATTGACTCACCCTCATGTTGTTCCAAACCCATATCTTTCATTCATTTTCGAATCACAAATGAAGATATTTTTCATGAAACCTGAAAGATTTCTGTCCCTCCTTTGGAAGTCTATTCACTGAAAAACTTGACACTTCAAAAAGAGTGTAAAAGAAAGCCATATAATTCAAGTGGTTTGATCCAAGTCTCCTGAAGAGACACGATCACGTTATATGACGAACACATTTAATTTAGGCTTTAATTCACAAATAAACATTGCTCAAAACACACATATATAGAGCACTTCAGAAATGGCAATAGGAAGCTCAATCGTGTTTGCGTGTTGTGCTGTCTGCATGTATTTTAAACCTCCTTGTTTCAGATCATATAGTGCATGAATCATGTGGAAAACTTTGATAATGCTTTTTGTCCTTTTTGGAAGTTAATTTTTGTTGTATGGGAAAAGAGCAACATGGACATTCTGCTAAATGTCTTCTTTTGTGTTTACACGTCATGCAGCTATAGAACAACATTAGGATGAGATTTATCACAAATGATAATTTGCATTGAACTAACACTAAAAAAACAAACAAACAAAAAAACATTTCACAGTGAAAATTACCCTTGTGAAAAAGAAATACACTTAGAAAGAAAAAAAGAGAGAGCGAGAGAGTACTTATTACAGAAATAATAGTGCAAACTGAATGTAGTGTTTTTGAACATTTAATTTTATGTTATTTACAATTTAAAAAAATATATATTCATATTAAATGCATTTAGTTGTTTTTTGACCCACTTAAATAGGACTTAATTATGTCTATTGTATTTGAAATAAGATTAAAGTATATTGCCGAATGTACTTAAACTAAAATATACTTGTATTGTGTATTTTCTATTGAAACTTGTATGCATTTAAATATGTTTGTAATTAGACATTTATGGTAGGGCTTACATTTTAAATATATTAACTTTAAATGTAATATCAAACAATAAGTGTACTTCTTTAAAGTAAAACAAAAAGATTATTAAAGCATATTTCGTTTTCGTTCAAATAAAATTAAAACACAATTATTTAAAATGTACTTGAACATAAAACCTTTCATTTGACATTATTACAAAGTGCACTTTTTAAAAATTGTGTTAATAAAAATGTAGTCATGAAAGTGTCTCTCTTTAAGTACACTTAAGTGGCCTTTTATTTCATTGAAATTATATTATCTTCAAGTACAGTAAATGTACTGTACCTTTAAGATACAGAGTACACTACAAGAACACATTCATTACAATTAAGCGCACTTTCACAAATGGAGAACCTTCTAATGTTAAAGTGTGTCTTCTAGTGTTACTTTACAGCACACACAGTACCAACAAACATCCATTATATTTACACAAAGACACATGAACATGTTAAACGCGTAAATCACTGCAAGCCACTTCAGCCCTGCAGGAACTGATATAAAAGCCTAACATATGGTCTGTGAATAATTTTCTGGCTAATACAGAGCGCTGGCTAAGGATGTTGCTGTATAACCTCTCTCTACGACAAGCACAACTGCGATATTCACAGATGATGTGCTATCAGACGCATATGTTTCTTAATGGCCTCCATCTCCCAGTGCATGAAAATGAAATGGTAGCTTTTTAAATCACAACAATTAGGGGTCATTAGCATAATTATAGCTGTTGTTATTCTGAATGGCATTAATGCTATTACACAGCAAGTATATTCTAATGTGTTTGGTATACATGCCTTACATTTAGAAAAAAAGAAAAGAAAAAAAAAATCGCATGTGGGTGCATTTAACTGCATTTATGTGGGGAAGCTCTGAATAACATGCTATCTACTAATTATCAACGCAGGAAAGAAACCATTATTGTTACACACAATAAAAAATAGTAGGCAGTATGCAGTGTACACTGCGCAACATGCAGTAAGCAGTACACTAGTATTCTGAACACACTACTGATCAGTAAGGAAGTAAGAAAGAGAGAGATTTGATGAGAATCTCTTTACCTTACCCACATGAAACAGGTTTTGACATGAAAGCACAGTGGGCACTAACTGAAGTTACAGTGCTTTTGTGTCTATATTAATTAAAAAGTGAGATGACAGCTTATTGAGAAAACGCCACAAAAAAATTATCTTTTCGCCTGCCAACTTCCACCCTCTGGCTAACAATCTCCTGTCCTTTCACCATTGGCACAGCTGCTCAACAGACAGGACTCCAGTAATAACACAACGTAAACTAGATAAGCTTTGAAGTTGGCTTAAGTAAGCCTGGCAAAAAGTTTGAAGTAGTTTTAAAAGATTGAATTCTGAAGGTTTTAATAGATAGAAGTTTGAAATGATACAACAGACCGATAGATAGACAGACAGACAGACAGACAGACCGACCGACCGACAGACAGACGGATAGATAGATAGAAAGATAGACAGACAGACCGACGGATAGATAGATAGAAAGACAGACAGACAGACAGACAGACAGACAGACAGACAGACCGACAGACCAACAGACCAACAGACAGACAGACAGACAGACAGACAGACAGACAGAGAGAGAGACAGACCGACCGACAGACCGACCGACCGACAGACAGACAGACCGACCGACCGACAGACAGACAGACCGACCGACCGACAGACAGACAGACCGACCGACCGACAGACAGACAGACCGACCGACCGACAGACAGACAGACCGACCGACCGACAGACAGACAGACCGACCGACCGACAGACAGACAGACCGACCGACCGACAGACAGACAGACCGACCGACCGACAGACAGACAGACCGACCGACCGACAGACAGACAGACCGACCGACCGACAGACAGACAGACCGACCGACCGACAGACAGACAGACCGACCGACCGACAGACAGACAGACCGACCGACCGACAGACAGACAGACCGACCGACCGACAGACAGACAGACCGACCGACCGACAGACAGACAGACCGACCGACCGACAGACAGACAGACCGACAGACAGACAGACAGACAGATAGATAGATAGAATGACAGGGTTGTTACTACTTGGTTACTAAATAATTCTGGTGGTTGCTAGGGTGGATATGTAGAAAAATAGATTGGAGTTTAAAAGCATATCAAATTTCTAGTGAGTGTTTCTCAAGCCAGCATAATAACATCCATCTCACTCTCTAACACTCTCCACTAAACCTGTACTGTACTCTGTCTGTGTGTCTGACCGTGTGTGTGTGTGTGTGTGTGTGTGTGTGTGTGTGTGTGTGTGTGTGTGTGTGTGAGGGGGGGCAGGGCAGATCTCTCTGCGTCCAAAAAGTCACTTGACTACGAGTAGCACCACACAGGAAGTGAGTGTCTGGTAAATAGCCAACCAGAGTTTGCTTTAGGTCCAGCAGATCCAATAGAGTGATGTGCAGCAAAGTGGAAACTCATTTAAATAATGGCTCAGCAATCTGCGAAAGATCCGTGAACGATCCGTGGGTGTGAGTCTGAGGCTGAGATCAGCACAACACACGCTCACACAAACATATTTCACAGTGAAGCAACATATTCAATGAGAAGAAATGTGTTGTCATACTGGATTTTATCCACCCAGAATTGATTAGATCATGAAAAGTGGGCATTCATACAATAATGAAACCGATCAGAATGCAAGTTTGCAGTGGAAGAACTACTAGCCCATTAAAACAAGGAGTCGTTTCTCGTTTCAGAGGCAGAGCAAGTACATTTTGTACGTTTACAGAGCGTTTTTTTTTTTTACTTTAGGATAGCATGCACTGATGAATCATGCAGGAATGTGTATGAAGAGGTAAATAGGGTCAATTCTGATCCCATGTTGACTTTAATGGATACATTTGCATTGCCTCATGTTCTAATATTATAGCATCCCTCAGACAGTAACCTAATGGACAGCATAGATTGTCTGACTGTGAAATATGTGCTTGTGAGTGCTGTATAGATGCACAGAATGCACCTAATCCAGGTGTTTGGAGTTGCACGTTGAGGTAGTTAAGATGGTTGCTTCAAATCAAAAGAGATGACACATGTAATATTTTCTAACATTCTGGTGCCTACACTGTAAAAAATATTTGTAATTTCAATTACCACATACGGTGAAAAAACGATTTATTTAACATCACATTAAAAGTAATTTTGCTGTAAAATACTGCCAAATATAGGGGTTTTGCCAGTAAAAATTATGAACAAAAACAATAAAAGGACATTCCCAGAAGTCCCTGAGTGATGACATATGAATATATTTTCTTTAAATAGTTATGTTTCTTACATATTCTTAAGTGTTTGACGATATGCACATATATATATACGAGTACTGGGAATGTTTTATTTAAAATTATATCAATGTAAAATATGCAGGCAGCAACATGCCATCCTTGACAAACATTAGCAGTTTTGACAGCGAATTGCAGGCTGGCATTTTTTTTTTTCTGTAGATTTGTGTCCCTGCAGCACAAAAGCAGTGTTGAGTCGCTGGGGGATATTTGTAGCAATAGCCAACAATACATTGTATGGGTCACAATTATACATTTCTCTTGTATGCCAAAAATCATTAGGATATTAAGTAAAGATCATGTTCCATGAAGATATTTGTAAATGTCCTACCGTAAATATATCAAAACTTAATGTTTGATTAGTAATATGCATTGCTAAGAACTTCATTTGGACAACTTTAAAGATGATTTTCTCAATATTTTGATTTTATTAATTTTTTTGCACCCTCAGATTCCAAATATTATAAAGCGTATTTATCCAGCTTTCAGAAGATGCATAAATCTCAATTTCAAAAAATTGACCCTTATGACTGGTTTTGTGCTCCAGGGTCACAGTTATTAGGTTATCTTTTACAGTGTAGATACTTGAGACCATCCACTCTTTTATCATCCACCATACACAAATCACAAGTCAGATTACTGAAAAAAAATAACTCATTAAACAAGCTACTTTTGGCAAGTTGTGTGTTTTATACAACAACTAACTCTGTGTGTCATGGTATGAGAGCATATCGTGCTATATATATATAAAATATTGAAATGTACTAAACACTGAAGGCATTTGATGAACTAGTCAATAATGCAAGCAAAGGAGGCGATTCCATTCCTGCCCCTTTGACATCCAGTTTGCCATTCATTCAACTCAGCCATAGCAAGTGAGCACACACGCACTCAGTTTTAAATTGGCTGTCAGTGGGCCCTTATGAATCTTTAAAGAAGCCATAAAACATCAGCCAGCGCAGAATAACCCTGTCTGCCACCCAACAGGTGGTGTTACACACATACACACGCCACTTCCACCTGTCTCACCTGTACTTCATGCTACTGTGTCGTCCAATGGCCTCCTTCATGTGGGCGTGGCCTTGCGGCAGGGGTCGGGACCCCGCCAGGTCCCGTGATTTGACCAAGCTCTGAGTGGCGTAGTTGCCGTTTCCCCCCTGTCCGCTCCCTCCTCCACTGCCCCCTGGTGGAGGGGCAGTTCGCAGGCCGCACAGCCGGTCCTCGCTGCGGCTCTTCAGATTGTGCTCCGTACAAGCGAATGAGACCTGCATCCTGACCGGCTCTCACACACTTGTGACACTTGTGTGTTTGAGTTTATCAGACTGAAACGCTTTGTGTTTGTGGTAGTCTCACAGTATGTGCCAGAGAGATAGATAGATAGATAGATAGATAGATAGATAGATAGATAGATAGATAGATAGATAGATAGATAGATAGATGCACAGGGCAAACCTGTACTCAAGTCAGGTCTTGCACCTGCTGGCACAAACTTGCAGCTGTTGCGCGGAGGGCGCGCGTCCAAACGCAAGCCTAACGCGGTGGGGTGCGTGTTTATGTCGCCACTCAGAAAGTCACGTCTGGCTGCTGTCCAGGCCTTTAATGTGCCGCTGCGTGCACAATCTGTCAATGCAGTCGTCCACTGCACTTCTCCAATACCCGGATCGACGCAACTTGAAGACGCTCCTCTCCGTGTTGAGGCATTCCTCTGCAGAATCCGGGTGGTCTCTCTGTATGAGGCGGGGGACCTCCTCAAAATGCGGAACCACCCATCCACACCGGGTTTCCACCGACGGGATGCGCAACAGCCGGCGCCGCTTCACCTAAATGGCACTGAAGCTCAGTTACGCGGTGGTCGAACGCGACTGCAGCTTGTGCTCAGGCGCGCCTGGCCATCTCCTCGTCTTCAGTCGTATGAACACAAATTCGCGCACACAGTCACTAGGTAGTGATGGTCACTATCTGACACACAGCGCGCCCTCACGCGCTCGACACTCGTTTTCCTGACGCGTAATTATTGCCATGGTGATCATCGCACGCGATCAAAAGAGAGTTTGACAGCTCCGCAGTGTCCATATTCCATCGTCAGATCTGACCATAGTAGCCCATATGTCGCATCTTGAAGGTGGTATAACGACGAAAGGCTGTCGATGGAGATGTGAAGGGAAGTGTGCCTCCGTTCAGAGCGACAGAGCCATCAAACGCGATACTGCCAACTCAGAAGCCAATGAAACCCTCTGTGATCCCCCACCCTCTCTCTCTCTCTCCCCCTCTCTCTCTCTCTCTCTCTCTCTCTCTCTCTC
>NW_015505797.1:482422-505553 GCF_001515645.1 Sinocyclocheilus grahami | reverse complement strand
CTCTCTCTCTCTCCCTCTCTCTCTCTCTCTCTCTCTCGCTCTCTCTCCGATCTCCATTGTGATTAATGTGTGAATTGAGCAGGACCACTGCGGATTAATCACGTTAATGTTTGGGTTAGGGCTTGACACACACACACACACACACACACATGTTGTGTTTCCATGTTTTATGGGGACATTCCATAGGCGTAATGGTTTTTATACTGTACAAACTGTATGTGCTATTGCCCTACACCAACCCTACCCCTAAACCTACCCCTCACTGGAGACTGTGCATTTTTACTTTCTCAAAAAAACTCATTCTGTATGATTTATAAGCTTGTTTCCTCATGGGGACCTCAAAAATGTCCCCACAAGGTCAACATTTACTAGTATTACTATCCTTGTGGGGACATTTGGTCCCCATAACGTGATAAATACCAGGTACACACACACACACACATACACACACACACACACACAATATTTTACATTCCTCTGTTGCTTAAATATATGCACAGGCAGCAAAGCAAAAAAGGTTCTAAAGGTTGAGAATAAAATGAAAATAAAAACATTTAAAAATCTGTGCTTTTCCCTATACAAGTAGACCAAAACAGGAGTTTGCCATTCAGACTAGCAGTCGAAGTCTCTTTAATATAATGCTGCCTTTAACTGATAACACTGTAGGCCTATATTACATTTTAGCAAATGCGTCACAGTTTTTTTTTCAACCATTAACACACCAAATTTGATCAAAACAATATGAATTAGAAATATATGAATTATATATATATACACTGTATATATACTGTATATATATTTATATAGACACACACACACACACTGTATATACAACATTTCTATATTTTTAAATAAATTAGTATATTTTTACACATCAGCCCACAGACCTTCTGCAATACATTTAAAACTCTGAAAGTAGAATATTATCCAACTATCTTTAAACTGACTAAAACAAAAAAAACACATAGTTCCATAAACTAGGTAATTTTTCATGTTTAAAACTCACAACTTTCTCTTCTTTTTTTCATAAAATATTTAATATACACACTAGGGAATATTTTACAATCTCTGGACACAATCAAACTTCAAACACAAAACGTGAGAAAGAGAGAGCAAGGGAAACAATCAAATTGCGATAAAATTAAAGTAGCGACAGATTATCAAAAAAGAAAAGAAAATGTCTGGTGGAGATTTGGTTCTGTGCATTAGTTGTTGAAATGTGGGTGTTGCACGCAAATGTGGAGACGGATGAATGTGAGCTTGCAGGGACGGCGTTTAAGTGGACTAAATAACTGGAGAAGTCCTCCATGAGAGAAGTCACCAGAAGGTCCAGTTATGACATTTTGATTAAACATTACAGGGTCAAAAAAATTAAATAAAAGGCATATGCATGGGTGAATTGTTCACATTAAGGTCTATAACATGCACTTAGAAAACAGATAGGGTTAATTTTCATTTCATACCTATTTTAAGATGGCATGATAGACATAAACATGCAATACATATATATATATATATATATACTGTATGACGTAACACAAAATGTAACTCACTTTGAACTAAACTGCAAGGACAACCTTTCCCAAGTCTCTCAGTTGATCATAAACCCGTACAATGAGTGAACTGCAACCCTGACATAAATATGAATAACAAAAACATGCTCTTGGCTCTCCTCACAAACTGCTTGAGAAGGCCAAGGGTGTTTTTTGGAGCCAGACGTTGCTGATGGATGCTGCTGTTGTAACATCTCCACTGAACCAACTCTCTGACCACAGGCACAGGACACAAAACCTCAAAATGATTCATAACAAAGCATCCCGAATAATGCTGGATCGACGTGAAACTGCAGTTGTTTAAGGAGAAATGTAAGCATTCCTACATTCTGAATCGTGGGAGTTGGGACAACTGACTGTTCAAATGGAGCAGCATTTGTACACTGTCATGCAGCTAAAGCATGTTTTTCAAAGCGTACTCAGTGCACAAGTGCACACAGAGACTGCTACCAACCAATCAGAGCGAGGCAGTGCAGAGGAATCAGCCAGTGACAGCGCAGCAGTGCTGTGTAGTGAACATGGGGGGGAATAGAACAAATCTGCTCTCATCAGAGAACATCTGCATGCAATCCAGAGCCAGAGAGAGAGAGAGAGAGAGAGAGAGAGAGAGAGAGAGATGGGGGTATAGCTGCATGTCACTCAATTAATTTGCATTCTGACAAGGCAAATGAACCAATCAGGAATCCTCTTTTAGGAACTGTCCAGGGTTCTGAAGCAGAGTCTATTATTCAGACACCAGAACATATTTTATATTTAAATATATGGTCAAATTTAATTTAATTGTTATTCTTGCAAGGCTGTATTTTCAGCATCATTACTCCAGTCTTCATTGCCAAATGATCCATCAGAAATCATTCTAATATGCTGATTTGCCCAAGAAACATTTCTTAATATTATCAGTTGTTGTGCCCCTTCATATTTTTGTGGAAATCGTGATCTTTTTTTCTGGATTCTTTGCTAAATAGACAGTTCAAATGAACAGCATTTATTTAAAATTGGAATCTTTTGTAACATTATAAATGTGTTTACTGTTTACTGTTGCATTTAATTGGTAAAAACTTGAATAAAACTATTGATTAAAGTCTTAATGACTCTTACCGACAATCGTTCACACAATAGTGTATTTTGTGTTTGTAGGGAGAGATGTTTAATAGCAGTAATACAGTTTTAAAGCTTTTTTCCCCCATTATTTCACTTTGTCTCTCAAAAATAACATGTTGTCATGCTCAAACTGGCCATATTATAAGCCGATAAGTGCAGCAACACAGCTGTGTCCTGAGCAAGCCACTAAAATAAAGCTCATCGCATCCCTGTTGCATTAGATAAGGGGTCTAGCGCCAACCCTGAACCAGTTAATCAAGGTCTTACTAGGCATGCTAGAAACTTCCAGGCAGGTGTGTTGAGGGACGTTGGAGCTAAACTCTGCAGGACACTGAGTTTGGAGACCACTGTATTAGATTGTACTTCTGTTAGGCTTCAAACAGCAGACAACATGAGGTGCGGTGACTGAACATGTGCTTCGTGGAATCAGAGCACAAAGCACCTGGTTTGCGATTTAGTCCATATGGCGGTAGAACGATGCAAAGAAAGACAGAATATGCCCTCTTATTTGCCTGTAAGGTGTGTCCTACTAAAAGCATAATTAAGATATAATTGCAAATTAATTGGCAGAAAATGACAAAAGTAGGTCTCGTCCGATAGCGTGAAGGGATTTATCAGAGGACGAAAAGCTCTACTTTCGTTCTTGTTCTAATTTAAGTAGCATTAAATGAGGATTGGAAAACAGTTGAATTCTCATTCGCTTTTCTTCAATAAATCTGTTGCATGGCCTCCAGTGGACAGCAAAGAGAACTGCATGTCAATTATTCATGGAAGTACGAATACGTTTTTCTAAAAAGAGGAAAACTGGGAACATATCGCTGTCCTCCCTGGAGAGACAGAGCTTTTAAGTGCTTCCATCTGGAGAAAACATATATGCGATAGCATAAAAGCATACACACACACACACACACACATGTGCACGGACACTTCAAACAGCGGGATATGCATTCAGACAAACGCTGCACAAACTGAAGGCATTTCGTTTTCTCTCGTTGCTTTTTTCTATCACTCATCTTCCAGATCCTCACCATCCCTGTGGTACTCATTGCCCTCTCTGGATTTTTCTTTTCTCTTTCAGCTGTTAAACATAAGCCTCTGCTTCCTGCATGTTCGCCATCTTTATCTTCACAGAACCAATATGTCATAATTTAAGGCAACACATTGAAAAACATGAAAAAAGACACGATATCAGGAATGAGTGCTGGAAGCCCCACAACTGATCAGACCAGATAAATGCATCTTTATATGTGCTTAACTATGTTTAATATTAATCAAGGTCATTACCTCTTCCTTATCCCCATATGTATGGTGTTCCTTGATTTCCAATTCATGAGGATAGTTTTCTTGGCAATAGTTAGACCCACTAGGAGTAAACTCTTTGTTTTGTTTAAATTGATTATGGTTATGTCACCTAAAATACAGAGGGAGGGAAACATTGGGATGACACAATAGTGATTTAGTGGCGTTTTCCCAGAATGTATTGATTGGGTTGCAATGCCATATAGCGTGAATATTTGTGTCTGGTTTATTTTGTGTGCAATGTGAGCAGGTTTCTGAAGTAAATCCCATGTTAAACTATTTTCGTCCAGGTAAGTGAAATCTATGAAGTACCTTATACTGTATAAGTTGCATTTTTGTCATAAAGTAGATATTTTTGCAGATTTGTGTCTAGAAAACAGCGTCTGGAGCAATGGATAAGTCTGATTCCCGTTTAGCATTTGGTAAGCTTAGTCTATTGTCTGATTTTGATGTTATTCTGTATATTTTGGATAGTAGGTTTTTTTTCGAAGAGGATATATTAATTAACTCTGAGATTAAAGGTTAAAGGTCAAGGTTAATGGTCCGAGTGTTGATTTTTGATTGGATAGATTAATTGATTTGTAAGTATTCCAAAAACCATTTACTAGCGATGCCGTGTTTCTGGGAGAAAGTTGCCAGGTTTTTATTATGAAAGATATGTTGAAGTTGTGTGAAGCCTTTTTCTGCCCATGTGCATAAATTGAGTGGCTTCTTGTTAACTGTAAAATCTGGATTATTCCAAATGGGGGTGTATTTAGCATGTATTTAAAATATATTTTATCCCAAATATATTTTTAAATATATGTACAAAAATGGACAAATATATTAATATGTTTAACATTCAATAATTATAAATGCAGTTTTGACCTTTAGTATAGGCTATTCCATTCATTGTATATGAATGTTGAAATATAAAAATATATTTTTGGTCACACTTTATTTTAACGTCCGATTCTCGTTATTAATTAACTATTAACTACTTTTGCCTCAATAAACTCCTAATTACTGCTTAGTAAGGTATTGTTAAGTTTAGGTATTGGGTAGGATTAGGGATGTAGAATATGCAGAATATATGCTTTATAAGTACTAATAAACAGCCAATATGCTAGTAATATGCATGCTAATAAGCAGCTCGTTAATAGTGAGAATTGATCCCTATACTAAAGTGTTACCATGCATTGCTTTCCCATATGGGCAAACTCATGTTTAAAATCGCTGTAGTCTCAAGGTTTAAACTTTTCAGGCAAATCAGCCTATAAATGATTTCTTTATCACTGTCTGTGCAGTTTGAGCTTGGACAGAAGAATCAATTAACATTCTGTTTTGCATCTATATAAGGTTTTCATATGAATCCATAGTGGCGTGAGATGTCATAATGCACCACACCTGACACCAGTCAGGCCATAGAGGACCGTCGTTCTTTCACACGCACACAAACAAGCACACACACACACACACACACAGCGATCTCTCTGGCTACATAAGGACACTGTAGCCCCGGAGCCTCAAACCAGCGAACCTTGAGCACGGCCGGCAGTTCCCATGGCAACCTGCATAGAACTAATCACCTGGGGACACAGAACAGCCTTATGGGATGTGTTGTCCTCGGAAGTAAAATTGTTATGGACTGTTATGGTGCAATTATGACAGGATTAATATACCTCACAAAATGTCCACTATGTCAGGAGAGTATTATTTAGTGTTCCTTGTGATAAATAAGTATGGAATACTATTCTCGTATTGTTTCTGCATTATATGTAGATTTATTATATGCACAGAATACCGGATTGTCTCGCTACATTTGCCAGAAATATGCGATATATAACCAGAACACCTTGTGTAATCCACTGCATCCCAAAATGCATTGCATTCAACTCGACCTTCTACACTGTCAGAAAAAAAAAATGTGCAGAAACCTTTGAGGGTACAACATCTTGTTACTGAGCATTACCCTTAAAAGGGATTATTTACTTATTTACCTCTAAAAGCTGTACATTAGTACCTTAGTGTCATACCATGCACCCTTAAAGGTGACATATCATGAAAATCTGATCCAGGTTTTAAGTGCTATAATCAGGTGCATCTACCAACCAAGGAAACGTGAAAACGATTAACCCCGTAACTTAGTTTTGGGAAGCCTTTTTCTGCAAGCGTCTGAGAAAACGAGCACGTCTGATTTCGCTCCCTTGGTGACGTGGCAAAGGGATCTCATTATAATATGACCGGCCCTTTAGTCTGTAAATGTAATACACCCACAGCGCCGTCATTGTGTTTTCGCAAGTGACAACCAGCTCTAATGCCATGGCGAAAGTTTGAGCAAAGCATGCTAACTGTGCTGACGAGCACAGAACACTGTTTAGAGTCCCAGCCTCAGAGGAGACGACAGCAGTGATTGATTGATTTATTAACTGTATATTGCTGCTGATCTAAAATAATCATGCGATTTATTTCTCAGCTGTTTATCTTCACAGACATAACCCACTGTTTTTGTTACTCGTGTGTTTTTAACGTAAACTGTGTGTGTGAATGAGAACTTAGTTTAGTGCTCGCATGCTGTGACAGCCGCTTTCTGTGCGTGTGCTTCAGATGTGTGCGCTCAGAAAACCCTATATCAGAAGTTTAAACTCATATGCTTTCAAACGCATGATTTCAGCACGATAAACATGATAATCAGAACCAAAACAGATGTTTTATAGCAGGTCCCAGCTGTAATGGCTCTATTCTGGAAAAGGGGGCGGGGAGCAGCAGCTCATTTGCATTTAAAGAGACAGGCTCGCAAAACAGCTAGTTTCTGCTTCCACTCAAAATAGGCATTTTCAAAATGATATAATAAATGATCTGTGGAGTATTTTGAGCTGAAACTTCACAGACACATTCTGGGGACACCAGAGACTTATATTACATATTGTAAAAAGGGGCATAATACAGTATGTCTCCGTTAAGGTACTAAAATGCACCTTTTATAAGGTACTTTTTCTGCACAGATTTTGCTGAGAATGTACTGTATTTAGAATGCGACGAACAAACAATAAGTAATACCAGCCTTGGTTTTTAACTCATTATTTTTAAACATTGCCAAAGACATTTTTACACAAAATTAGATTTAAATGCTCAACCGCAATTATTCTAAGATGAACAACATTCACTGAATGTTAACATGCAGCATAGTGAGGTAATGTGAGAACAATGAAGCGATTCTAGCCAACTACTGTCAAAGACACTTATCACTGCATAGTATTTTTATATATAAATAGCATAGTATGTTTATGTATAATTATATTTGATATTTAAATTTTGTTTTGTTTAATAAATACACACCAATGAATCATGCAAAATAATAACAGGTATAATATGCATTACATTTATTGGTTAATATTTTTGGTATTATGCAGGATTTTTTGTTTCTGTTTATTTGTTTTCTGTTTATTTATTTAAATGCAAAGCAAACAAATTTGATGAGAAAAGGACACTGTTTGCAACAGAGTGTCTTCACATAACAGCTATGTAGCGCACTACTGTATACGGTTGACTGTGCAGCAAACAGCATGACAGCATCCCATTCTGAATGCAGCTTCTGTTCTGCTGCTGCTACCTCCACTTTTATACACCTTCATTTACTCTCCTTTCACATTCGCTTTATCAGGTTTGGCATGTTGACAGCACTGAGAGAGCATTTCCCCAAACACTTCCACACACACACAGAGCTCCTCACTCACCGGTACAGCATGGCTTGTCTCTCTGATTGGCAGTCATTGATGCTGAGGCCACACTCTCTCAGGTAAAGCTCAAGACGTCGCCTCTCAACCAGTCTGTGCGCCGCCTCCAGGATCTGAGAGGCTAGAGCGTCTGTTTCTCCTTTCTGCCCCTTCCCACGGCCTCGCACAGCTCCTTTTGCCCCGGCGCTGCTTGCTGGCCCTGACGAGGCTTTAGGTTTCTTGCTGATCCTGTACAGGTCCTCAACGGAGAACTTGCCCCCCTTTACTCCACGACTCCCAAACATGGCCATATTCCTGGGTTTGGTTTGTGTTCGTCCTCGGTTTGAGCTCTCAGCTGAGCATTTAGACACACTCCAACGAGTAGGACTAAATGTACAAAGTAAAAAAGTTTCAGTATGTAGGTACAAAGTAAATATATCATTTGGAGATGCCACATTTATCCGAAACGCTCACAGACAAAAGAAGAAGAAGAAAAAAAATGTTTGTTCTTTTACACTATGAAAATGGTGCCAAAACATCTGTACATATCACTGTCAAAAAGCACACACACAGTCCCTTTCAAAATATCTTCTCTTGCACTGTAAAAAAAAAAGTCTATTTTTATATTTTCTAGTAAATATATCTATACAATCTAAAAAACAAGATGCATTTAAATCGTGAAAATAATACGATTTGCTGTAAAAGAATATCTCCTGATTTAAGATCATTTTTCTTACTCCATGAAAATAGTGTGATGTTGTTGCTGATGCTTTAAGCATAAACCTTTAGCTTAAAGATAAACAAATAAACAACAAATAAAAACAACCCAGGTGAATGACGCTTAAAAATTCAAGAAGGTTTGCAAATCTCAGAAAAAATGCAGTTTCTTTCTTACTTTCGTCTCTTTTGCTCTTTCCCTCTTTTTCTCCCGATCTCTTTTGCTCTTTGGAATGAAAGATGACGGGGGATTTACAATGTCATTTAGATTTAACACACACACACACACACACACACACATTCACACACACACACTCACACATTCACTCTCACTCTCACACACACAGAGAGAGAGAGACTAATGCACAAGCAGCTTGCATTGGACCTGATTGGCAAAAAATGAAAAAAGAAAAAAAAAATCATCGGATGAAAAGTGACCAGGTCACCCGTCCCTCATCCAGCAGCTCAAACGCAGGCTGTAGGAAACGAAATGCTAAAAAAAGACACAACACAACAAAGGACTGACATCTAAAGCTAAACCAAAAATACCACACGAAGATCTAATTATAAAAATGGATGTTTGACATAAATGATTTCACAGGCATAATCTCACTCGTTTTAATATAATCTGCAAACAGTAGAAGCACTGCTCAAAGCACTAGATACAGAGTATGGTAAAATATCATATGAAGTAAAAACAATACTCAGTATGATATAAGTACAGATGTCTGTTTCCATATAGAAAGAATAAAAGCACAAATTAAATCAGTTTTACAACTCTCGATTGCATGCAATAATCTGGATTACGTAATCAGATTCCAAAAATGCAGTGCTTGTAATTAGATTATACTACGTTTTAAAATCAGATTACAGTTTTTGTGGATTACTTGATTGCAGTAAATTGTTTATAACTTTTTATAAAAGTTTTTTTTCTCTTTTAAATTTTACTAGTAAGAAATTCCACTGTGTGCCATATTGAATACAGTGAGCATCCACAATATGCAATGTCCATCTAAATGTTCATTTGCAATCCATGCTTCTGAATCTGAGGACAAAAGCACCTCTCAGTCAATTATACCGTGTATGAGATGAATAATTACACAAGTTATTAAACATAGCAGATGATAAAAAATATTTAAAACCTGGAAGACTTTGACCGTGTTTTCCTGTTTATTCATGTTTGTTCACGCGATGCAGGGATTGCCAAGCGTTTTTGCCCGTCAAGCCCCTCTGACCTAAAACATTTACTTTCAGTGTCCCTGAGATATAAAGTTAACAATAATTTAATAACACATTTGCATTTTTTCTGATTAATGGTCATTTGTATTCTTTTTTTCTATAACAATAATCTCTAAAGAAAAAGTAATTTTCATCATGTAATCTGTAATCAGTTAAACACACTACAATTTGTAAGTAATCTACCCTGCACTGCTCCTAGGATCTAATAGAGACTAAACTAAATCACAAATTCAGTATGAAGTGTTGTGCAATATCACAATCTCTTCTATCAATGTCGGTAGAAACGTGTTGTAGTGATAAAACGTGCATGCAGCATCATGAGAAACATCTCAAACAAAGCTGAGACTCAAGTGAGACATGAGCTGAACTCTATTAGTCATGAGAAATCTGCATCTACAGTGTAGAATTCTCCTCTGGATTGTTTTTCAACAGGAGCACTGAGCACTCACTGTCTCTCGCTCTCGCACACACACACACACACACACACTCACACACGCACACACTCACACACACACACACACACACTCACACTCACACGCACACACACACACACACACACTCACTCACACACACACTCACACTCACACACACACACACACGCACACACACACACACACACGCACACACACACACACACACGCACACACACACACACACACGCACACACACACACACACACGCACACACACACACACACACGCACACACACACACACACACGCACACACACACACACACACGCACACACACACACACACACGCACACACACACACACACACGCACACACACACACACACACGCACACACACACACACACACGCACACACACACACACACACGCACACACACACACACACACGCACACACACACACACACACGCACACACACACACACACACGCACACACACACACACACACGCACACACACACACACACACGCACACACACACACACACACGCACACACACACACACACACGCACACACACACACACACACGCACACACACACACACACACGCACACACACACACACACACGCACACACACACACACACACGCACACACACACACACACACGCACACACACACACACACACGCACACACACACACACACACGCACACACACACACACACACGCACACACACACACACACACGCACACACACACACACACACGCACACACACACACACACACACACACACTCACACACACACAGATGTATTACTCTCTGTCCTATTTGTGTCACAGGACACAGAGGGATTTGGAGGGGGATGAGAGACTAGAGAGCAGTGTAACAGACTCGCAGTGATTAATCTGTTGAACTCAGCACAGCTCCAGCTTTAAGCACTGCATTCTTTAACAGTACTCTATTCACCCATCACGGCACATCATGCAAGCACGCACAAAAGACTTATTATAAAGATTATTTATAAAGAACATATTTTTATTTTTATTATTTTAAACATAAATCTATTAAGATGTACCCTTGTGAAAAAGAAGTACACTTTGGCATACAGGATTTTTTTTTTAAATAGTACACTTGAAGTGTGAACTGAATATAATATTTTTGGACACTAATTGCATGTTAACTACAATTGAATTAAAATGTATTATAGTTTAATTTATATTAAATGCAATTAGATGAACTATTAGAGTGATGTTTGACCCACTTAAGAACATCTTTATATGTAAATTCATAATTATGTCTGTTGTCGCTGAAATATGGTTAAAGTGTTACTGCTGAATGTATTGACAAGCGTTTATGGTGAACTAAAATATACTTTACTGTCATTTCTATTTTATGCATTTAAATATGTATAACGATGAAGTACATTTAGAATATATTACCTTTAAATATATTATCAAATCAGTACTGTGATATCAAAAAGTACTTGATGTGCTTTAGTATGTTAGTCAACACAACAAAATAAGTGTCCTTTTAAAGCACGACAAAAGATTGTTAAAACAATGATTTATAATGTACTTTAAAGTAACACTTGTCATTTGACTTTAATTACAATTTTGATAGAGTGTGTTAAGAAGCATCATGAAAGTGAACTCTCTACAAGTACACTTAAGTGTTTCATTAATATTATATTACATGCAAGTAATTAAAAAATACTTTAAAGATGTGAAGTACGCTATAAGTGCATTATTCAATACAATTGGGCCATTTCCTTTTCTCTGAAAAATTACTCACTTTTGTTTTTTTTTTTTAAGTAAATTTAATGAGGACCTTCATTTACACAACATGCATTTCTGCAAATTAAATACATAGAATTGTCTGTATTCTTGTTAAACTTTGTAAACTGTCCAAGCATTTGAACTTCATATTGTTCATCCACTGAAGAAGCATGTGGCTGCAGGGATTGCCATCATTTTTTTAATACATTTATTAAAGTGTGGTCAAGTGTGGTGATGTCAGGTGTGCATTCTGTGTTTTGGACATTTATATCGTTATCATCTCTGTTGCCTTTTTGGTCCTTGTTTCCTCTGGAATGTATACCCGTCATTAGTTGTCATAGTTTCTGATTACGCACTTGTTTGACCTATAGGTGACTGATTCATCCCTGCGTTAAACCTGTGTCTGGTTTCTTATCTCGTCCTGTTCAGTGTACTAAACCCTGTTTGTTTCCGTTCATTTCTGTTCTTGTCTCTGCACTATAGCTATCATCTGCTTTTTGGTTCTTCGATTTTGTGGGACAGAAAAGTTACTAATTGATATCTAAGCATTTAATTAAGCATTTTTTATTAATGTAGATTGTTATGGCTAATGCATTCATGTTCTGGGTTGGATTAGGTAAATACCAAATATAAGACAAAAATGCAAATGTGCAAATAAAAAGCATCTTCCTCTGAAAACATTAAGCTTTACTTTAGGAATAGGTATAATCACCTGAACTTCAAAGTGCAGGTAATATCTCATACTAACAATAACTAACTAACTAAATACTAATAATAAATACACAAAATACTAACAAATTAATCATATTTATTATTTTTAATTTGTTGACCTTGTTGTGTACAATAACTTTAACTGTTAATTTGATACAAAAAAAAAGTTTTGTGTTTTTTATTTAACATTTTATTCTGTATTGTAAATAATTGCTTTATTGACTTCATCTCATGCATAGTGTTAAGTATCAGTACTTCATTAATATTGCTATCGCAGCTGTGCTCTTGAACGATGTGAGGTGCTAAATAAAGAAACGCTGCAAAAATAATGAACGCAAAAGCATTTTAAGCCTACAGGATTTCTTAACTGCATAGCTGTGCTGACTAATTAACCAACGTTTGGCACTCAATCACAAATGCAACAAACTCATAATGACGACTGAGATGTATTACTGAGGAAAAGTGAATTCACTTAAAATAGTAGTTTGAATGAACAACCATTAAACTTAAAAAGAAAGTTGGCATGACTATAACTACTGAATGCTTTGCAGATGGTTGCTTTCTTTTTTTAAATGAACTATATTTGGAAGAATTCATTTGAACATCTCAGTAAGAACAGTGTTCAACCGTCTGACTCAAAGTGTAACGCTACAGAACCACACACACAGAACGATGAGCTGCTCTTTCTCCATCATCCGCTGTAAGAGGGTCAGATTATCAGGGATTGAACTCTTGCCTAAGAGACTGCGACTCTAGCTGTTCCATCGCATCTCTTCCCTTTCATTCAGTCAGTCACTCCGTCTTCATGTCTTCATTCAGGAACGCTGGGTTCCAGCCAGAGCAAGAGAAAGGGTTTTGGTGTGTGTGGGCAGAAAAAAAAAAAAAAAAGAGATATTCCAAAATTCTGCTCTTTTGACTTCAGGTTGTTTTTGCAAATGTCCCATAAATCCAGATGTTCTGAGTGACTTTTATCTCAGAGCTGTGCAGTTGCTAGGCTGTTGCTGAAGTGATCATATTTTAGTATATTGTTATTTAACATTAAATAAGTACAGTCTTAAAAATTAAGCTTATAAAAGGGGTTCTTCACAGTGATGCTGTCACGTTGTGGCTGTGCCAGGGAACAGGCAGGAAGACGAGGATGAAGGATACCAGAACACTTTAATGATTAGACGAGAGGGTAGGAGCACACACACAGGGTAACATTCACAATAACTAACAAACTGGAACACAATGGACAGGAACTGATATAAGGTGGATAACGAGGGGCAGACAGGTGAGCACAATGAGGTGATTAACTAATAATGAGAACAGGAACAACCAAATATGGACACAGAGGGAGAAACCATACAGGACAGTCCACAGGGGTGTGACAGATCACCCCCCTCCCGGAAGGCGCGACCCGCACCATAACCGTATCATCGGGGAGGGGGATCCGGGATCCGGGAACCATGGCGGAGCCGAGGACACGTGAGGCCATAGCGGAGCAGGGACCTCGGGAGGCCGCGGCGGAGCCGGATACTCGGGGGGCCATGGCGGAGCCGGATACTCGGGGGGCCACGGGGGATCAGGGACCTCGGGGGCCCACGGCGGAGCAGGGGACCTCGGGAGGCCACGGCGGAGCAGGGGACCTCGGGAGGCTGTGGTAGATCCTCCGTGGCCTTGGCTGGCTCGGCCACGGGTGTATGGCCCCCCCCCCCCCCCCAAAAAAAAAAATCTTCTTGGTGGTTTTCCGGAATCCTGGGGGTCGCTCTGGAAGAGCGGGCACTTGGGAGCGAGCTCTGGGGCTGGAGCCGTCACGGGAGCGAGCTCTGGGGCTGGAGCTCTTCCTGGGCTGAACTGGGGATCCGGGGCCCTTCCTGGGCTCGACTGGGGATCCGGGGCCCTTCCTGGGCTCGACTGGGGAACCGGGGCCCTTCCTGGGCTCGACTCGGGAACCGGGGCCCTTCCTGGGCTCGACTCGGGAACAGGCCGCACTTCTGGGCTGAGGACAGAGACGGTGCTGGGATGAGATGGGTAACCAGAACCTTTGGATGGGTATGTGGAGGGTCTGGGCGAGGGGTGAGCTGGTGAGGCGGGGTGGTTTTCGGGAGGGACTGGATTCGTGACAGAGACTGGAGTGCTTGAGGGCGCTGGTTTAGGGATGCCAGCTGCCCATGCCGACACCAGCGGTGGGTCCTCCACGCTGGAAGCCAGTCTGGGATACAGACATACAGTCCTTGATCTGGGTGCAACAGACATGAAGTGACAGGATTTTAAGCAAACAGACGTCATGTGACATGACTCTGGATGATCAGCTGAGATCTGACTAGACTCGTGAAGTTCCGCTGTGACTTGATCTGCCTCAGCAGCTGTGCCAGGGAACAGGCAGGAAGACGAGGATGAAGGATACCAGAACACTTTAATGATTAGACGAGAGGGTAGGAGCACACAGACAGGGAAACATTCACAATAACTAACAAACTGGAACACAATGGACAGGAACTGATATAAGGTGGATAACGAGGGGCAGACAGGTGAGCACAATGAGGTGATTAACTAATAATGAGAACAGGAACAACCAAATAAGGACACAGAGGGAGAAACCATACAGGACAGTCCACAGGGGTGTGACAGATGCCATAGAAGAACCATTCTGGGTTCCTTGAAGAACCTTTCAGTGAATAATTCTTAAACAAGCACCATTTTTTGTTCTTAGAGTGAAGAATATTTTAATAATCTACAGAACCTTTTTCCACTATAAAGATCTTTTTTCTATTTTTTTCATGGATGTTAAAGGCTTTATGAATGCCAATAAGGGGCTTTCATTTTTAACCTCACAATGCATTCAAAATCTGTTTAAGAATCCAGGTCCATTTGAACCCGAAGAATCGTTGTTAGTTATAACTTAATATTTTTCATATAAAACCATATTGTATCTGATCTGCAACTTAATGAGTGCATATGAAAAAAATGCCATTACTGTATTTAATTAAAATACTGCATTCTTTGAAATTTAAATTTTCACATGAATCACACCAAAACTATGATGCAAAAGAAAAATATTTCATTACTGTACATTCCTTTGACTTTATCTCAGTGCTCAAACTCATGATTGACAGTCCAGATTTATGAAACCTGCCTATTTATTGCAACAAAATAACATCAAACCAACATAAATATTATTCTGAAAAGATTTGAAACAAATTAAATGAATTTTACTTTAATTTCAGATGAAAAAGGGATACATTTTTCATGCTGCAATGGTTCGTCAAAGGCATACATATTCATGTTTATCAGCAAAATTCAGTAACAAAAGTGTGTGAGATGCAGGGAAAAGGCCACGTATATTTTAATATGAAACTGATTACAACTGCAGGATAAATTACTAGTGGTACATTAACATTTTAATCGCTATTCAGTTTACTGTTCATAATCAATAGGTAATAAACAGTACATACAGCCATCTATTATATAAAGATTAGACAAAATGAAAATGATTAATTAATGACTCATTGAAACTCACAATAACACAATCAGAATAGCACAGGACTAAAAGTAAAACAGGAATCACAAGGTACTGTACAATGCAAACAAAAACACAGCGAATACATTACACTGTCTTTGCTAAGGAGCACACTGAAATCCCTCAGATGAACTAGCTGTGAGGAAGGGACATGTAAACCCCAGTGATGCACAATAGAGGCAAAGTCAGTGGCACTGCAGATTCCCCAGAGCTCATGCTGTGATGCCATGGCAACTACATTAATCCACATTAATGGCTGGCTGGCATGGTCCCGTTTGCCCCTGCTGGTGGATGCCGTAATTACATCCTCTGGCAGCAAAAACACCTTTCTCCATTAGAAAGTAGCCATGCATTCTGTCAACATCCAATTTTGCATGTGAAAAATAAATCACATTTAAATAGCCAGTTACCGATTTTCTTTGGCAGTCTCTTAAAAGCATGAAACGGACTTCAGCGAAGGGCTTGGGACTGCATGCGTTCTTGCAGTGCCATCAGCCAATCGGTGTTGCCCTTTTCTATCACATGAGCAAAGATGGCGGAATTCGAAAATATGTCATTCTTTTGCCAGCCAAGCAACTACCATTGATAGCTAATATAACTAGAATATAAGCAGAGATAGTGAAAACATGAAGAAAATAATAGAAAAGAAAAAAAAAACACCAACGACTCAAGAAAACAATGTTGTGACAATTGAACATTTAAATAACACAAACACTCTTTATACTTGACACATTAGTTTACACAATTTAGGGATAAATTGTAGATTTTTAAAACTTGAATTTCACTTACGCATAAAAAAACTATTTCCATATATATTAACAATCAATATAGTAAATGTACATACTTAATGCATGATGAAATTATACAATAATAATGAATTGCTGCAATATATTTACTTAAATATTATTATATGTGACCCTGGACCACAAAACCAGTCATAATGTTACATTAGGAGAGGACAATATTTAGCTGAGATACAACTATTTGAAAATCTGGAATCTGAGGGAGCAAAAAAATCTAAATATTGAGAAAATCATCTTTAAAGTTGTCCAAATGAAGTTCTTAGCAATGCATATTACTAATCAAACATTAAGTTTTGATATATTTACAGTAGGAAATTTACAAAATATCTTCATGGAACATAATCTTTACTTAATATCCTAATGATTTTTGGCATAAAAGAGAAATGTATAATTGTGACCCATACAATGTATTGTTGGCTATTGCTACAAATATCCCCCAGCGACTCAACACTGCTTTTGTGCTGCAGGGACACAAATATCTAATTTTAGATTTAGTAATACACTTCATGATATATAGATGTGATCAAATATAGTACAGTGTATGTATAAACCTTTGAACATACTATATGTACTATATATTCATATATGGCAGCATGTATGTGTGATCAAATAATGAGTCAGGAAAATATGTTGAATTGAAGTCAAGAACATTGCATTTTTTGACAAAGTATTCATAGCAATGTACTGCACTGAGAAAAAAATGTTGTTAATAAAGTGAGTTAGTAATTTCTACATTGATCAAATTAGTTTAAGCATAACATGTTGCACTCAATCCATGTATACAGGCATTAAAGTGTACATAACTTTATTAAATATTACTCAGGATTGCTTGTTATATTTATTTTTTTATGGTCAGATGTATTCACTGGCACTCCCCTTCTTTTGTGATTAGCAGAAAACAGTATAATTCATGTTTATTTTTTAAATGTCATTTAAAGGAACAGTTCAGCCAAAAATGAAAATTTACTCACCATCAGGTCATCCGAGATTAGGATGAGTTTGTTTCTTCATCAGATTTGGAGAAATGTTAGGTTTGGGACAGGAAAGCAGAGATCTTTGATAATTTTTGACCTTACATAACTTTATTAAATATTACTCAGGATTGCTTGTTATATTTATTTTTTTTATGGTCAGATGTATTCACTGGCACTCCCCTTCTTTTGTGATTAGCAGAAAACAGTATAATTCATGTTTATTTTTTAAATGTCATTTAAAGGAACAGTTCAGCCAAAAATGAAAATGTACTCACCATCAGGTCATCCGAGATTAGGATGAGTTTGTTTCTTCATCAGATTTGGAGAAATGTAGCACTGCATCAGTGTCTCAGCAATGGATGCTCTGCAGTGAATGGGTGCCGTCAGAGCAAGAGTCCAAACAGCTGATAAAAACATCACAATAATCCACAGCACTCCAGTTCATCAGTGAACATCTGGAGAAGACAAAAGCTGTGTGTTTGTAAGAAACAAATCCATCATTAAACCATTTTAAGTGATGCAATGCTACATTTCTCCAAATCTGATGAAGAAACAAACTCATCCTAATCGCAGATGTCCTTGGATTTTCAGGAAATTTTCTTTTTTTTTTGGTGATTTTGGAGTGAAATATGACCTGGACATGCTCTTGACAGGCTAAAGTATAAAGGAGTACAGTATAAAGTACATATTCAGGCAAGACTGTTTTTATAAGCGTAGTGTTTGTCTTTGGCTGGGAATCAGTGGTCAGCAGCAAAACTGAATAACACGATCTAAGCTGAGCAGTTTTTCAGGCTGCTGTGACTCCTGAGAAATCATTTGTCTATTTATATCTCCAGTAGGTGATGTCATAAAAGGGTCTATCGGTAAAAAACGAGAGGACTGTATCTAGAACAAACATATATGATGGAAAATAATATAAAAGTAAAATGAAGGTCGTCTGAACTTATGCATCAGAGACTTAAAAGCATTTAATAACGCATTCACTGACCAATTCACCGTTGTATACACTGTCACACACCACACACACACACACACACACACACACACACACACACACACACACACACACACACACACACATGAATGAGTAAAAGAGTCATAATGCATGGTGACAGGGAGACGCCAAAGGCATCACACAGCCTTCAGGAGAAACTGTGACGGGTTATCATGATGCACCAAAGGAAAAGTGCCAGCCAATATACACTCTCAGGGGAGCAGAGCCAGAACTGAACACGATCAGAAAGCACACACACACACACACACACACACACACAAAACAAGGAGAAACTGTGATGGGTTATCATGATGCACCAAAGGAAAAGTGCCAGCCAATATACACTCTCAGGGGAGCAGAGCCAGAACTGAACACGATCAGAAAGCACACACACACACACACACACAAGCGTAGCAAACAATAAACTTCAAACCTGATATGAACATCAAATGGACACACGTGTTTTATGAGTTTGTGCATTTCATCACTGGTTACACACATGGCTGCAAACATACACAGTAGTACTCTTTATAAATAAACTTAAATATTCCATGCCTTAGGCATGAACATAAATAGGGTATACTAAAATGCATTCACACATTTTCACGCAGAAATAACATACATTAAGTGCCTCTTCTTCTATGCTAATTTCAACATTCAATCAATACCAGAATATGCATGCTATTATTGTTCAACTACAAAAGATTTAGCACACATTGTTTCATATTGCTGCATTACAAGGACTGATCTTTTTTATTTTATTTATTTATTTAGCAAATTGCATATTTTGCCCATTAAATGCTGCCTTGCATTACTTCACGTGTCTGTATATATGCACATAGAGATTCTTATACTGTGTGTTTTATATAGCCTACTGTATATTTTCTCATATGTAAATAAGTATATATCTGCTCCAGGGACAGCATTAAGTCTGTGAGCGGTTCTGTGAGACTATGTCTGCGCTTGTTCCGTCAGATTCATCAGATAATGACAGAACGACCTTGCTTCTGAAACAATGTCAAATCACCGCAAGAGCCTAGGATGCCCCCTATTATCATGCTACAATTCATTATATTACAGACATCCATCTGTCTTAAATTAAACCAGTGATCTTCCTCGGATGGCATTAAACCTCGGATGATTATACCATTTTCATTTGAAAAATACCACTGTGCTGAAGCATCACATTCTTCTTAAAAGATCCCAATGATTTTACTAAAGTCTATGTCCAAAATTTTTTTAAATGGTATCATGTGCAAAAACATCGTTGATACTTTTTTTTGTACTAAACAGTGAGAAATTACACATATTTTATGCATATTGCGATCTTCAATGGAAATTCAAGAGTTATTGCTTTCTTCCGGAGCTTTGATATTCAAAAAGCACTTTTCATAGCTAGATATGATAGTGAACAAAATCAGGTCGAAGACAAAACGACTTCTTTTCGGCAGGAAGCAATGTAGCATTATTTTAGAAGGCAAATGTTGCTAAACCTTTTTTAGTTTGCTGAAAGCTGACGAAAGTGTTATTCTTTCAGGGGCCACTTTGAGTATTGAAAAGCGAGAGCTCAGTTTAATCGCTTTCTGCGCTTTGTGTTTTCATATGTTTTTGTAGATGCTGCTGGGACTGGACAGAAACCAGAAACAGTGGCATGACACTGAGACACTTTAACAGCCACAGAAGAAAAATAATAAATGTATCCAGTAATCACAAACGTTTCTGATTGGTCCATTCTGAGCAGCGCTTTAGAAAAGTTACACAATTAAAGTGTAGGCGGTTCAGCAGTGGTTTGCACCTATTGATCAACATTTCACACAAAAAAATGGAGTAGTCGCTGAAAACACATAACACACAGAAATGAATTGAAATCATTACATTGCATTTGGATGACCAGACAGAATAGAACAAAAGAATTATTCAACAAAGGCCACAAAAAACAAGAACATTCGATTAACATTAAATTAAATTGTGCATAATTACGAGCAAGCAGCCTACTACTACATTTTTAGTTATTTTAACTACAAATTTAAAGGAAATTATACATTTACACACCTAATGATTACATCAACCAAAAAAGTAACTGCGTAGTAACGAGTAAGCGGAATTCAAAACAATTAACACATAATACGCACAGTTGCTCAATATTTAAATACAGCCTCAGATGCATGATATTTTCATTTGCTACAAGCAGGATACACTAGAAGCACGTTCAGCTCGGACACGCAGACGGTTGTCGTGATAATAAACAGCTACCGTTCGCATCTCGTATATGAAAAGCATTTTAGGGGCCCTTGGCTTCTAGGGGCCCCATTTGCCTAATGGGTAAGTCCGCCCCTGTCTGTAGTAAGTAGGCTACATGGTGTTAATTTAGATGGCTTAGTCATAGTAGGCTACATAAAACTGGAAAGGTATTTTTTTTGACTGATCATACTCTTCAAAACTACAGAATTCCCTTGTGATGCATGTATATGCACTGTACATACTAGTAACCCAATTAAACTTCACATTCTAGATGTCCACGGGGCAAAAGTAGACAGAAGAAACACAGAGAAGGTCATCTAGAAACATCTTTAAAATTGAGCAATTCTTAAAATCAAATGATGACAAAAAATTAAAATGATGAACATTTTCATGGGAATACTGCACATTTCTGGACTTGTTGGTGTTATGATTGAATGTTATGAAATATATTACAACTATTTATCCAGTAATCACAGATTGTGTTTGGGTTGTTGTGAGCAGCGCAGAGAAAAGTAACTGGACGATATTTCTACACTGACACTGACAAACTTTAAAATAGCCCTTCATATGTTATTAAGTTAAAATATAAGGTGTCAGTAATGCCAATGAAAATGAGTAATAACAATGTACAACTCGATGCATTAAAACACAACTGAATAAACAAATCGTTCGACAATACAGACAAAACAGTAAATGAATTTGAGCGATATCTTTATTTTTAATGGATGGCAGTCGAAGATAAAAGACGTGTCTCTCTCTTTTTATATCGTAACATAACATACACATATAAAGGATCACAGTATTTATATGAATGACATTTATAATAGCATCAAAGGAACAAGCAGAAAGAAAGAAGGGAGAAAAAATAAAAACATACAAGTACAAGAGATTTTCATAAGAAAAGGATTTTATGCATCCTTTTTGCTTTTTTATTTCTTAGATCTTTTAAGGCTTCAGTGTAATGCTTAAGTTCAATTTGAAATAATGTAATGTTAGGTTTATAATTAGTCCATTTGGGTATTTCCCCTACGTAAGTATTAAATTAATCACCGGATTTTGCTCCAAACTCTTATTTTTATACAACAAAATATATATCTTTACCAGAGAATCGAATCTTTTAGTTTTATAGATTTAAATATAAGATATTCAATTTCAATCCAAAACATATGTGTCCCTGCAGCACAAAAGCAGTGTTGAGTCGCTGGGGTATATTTGTAGCAATAGCCAACAATACAGTGTATGGGTCACAATTATACATTTCTCTTTTATGCCAAAAATCATTAGGATATTAAGTAAAGATCATGTTCCTTGAAGATATTTTGTAAATTTCCTACCGTAAATATATCAAAACTTAATGTTTGATTAGTAATATGCATTGCTAAGAACTTCATTCGAACAACTTTAAAGATGATTTTCTCAATATTTAGATTTTTTTGCACCCTCAGATTCCAGATTTTCTAATAGTTGTATCTCAGCCAAATATTGTCCGATCCTAACAAACCATACATCAATGGAAAGCTTATTTATTCAGCTTTATTCAGATGATGCATACATCTCAATTTCAAAAAATTGACCCTTATGACTGGTTTTGTGCTCCTGGGTCACGTTTAGGTAAATGTGTCTGTCTCTTTAAGAGAAATTACACGAGAACCTACACGTCATGTACGTGCTCTGCTAAGCGCCTGAAAACTCGTACGTGATTGGTCCGGGCGTGTTCCGCTCGACGTGATTGGTCCGGGCGTGTTCCGCTCGACGTGATTGGTCCGGGCGTGTTCCGCTCGACGTGATTGGTCCGGGGAGTCACCTTGCTGTACGCAGCGCAGGAGTTCTCCAGAATCCCGAACCAGCACCGAGCCATGGCAGCCGCAGCGGACACGGCCAAGACCAGGCCCAAAACCTCGCCCAAATCGATTAAGTTCCTCTTCGGTGGCTTGGCGTTGTATGAGCGGGTATTGATGAGGGAGTGACATCTGCTAATGATCAGAGGATCAGCACAAAGCGTGTCTGGTTTCTCTCTCTCTCTCTGTGTGTGTGTGTGTGTGTGTGTGTGTGTGTGTGTGTGTGTGTGTGTGTGTGTGTGTGTGTGTGTGTGTGTGTGTGTGAGCGTGTGAGC
>NW_015505797.1:472268-478762 GCF_001515645.1 Sinocyclocheilus grahami | reverse complement strand
AAAAAATTGACCCTTATGACTGGTTTTGTGCTCCTGGGTCACGTTTAGGTAAATGTGTCTGTCTCTTTAAGAGAAATTACACGAGAACCTACACGTCATGTACGTGCTCTGCTAAGCGCCTGAAAACTCGTACGTGATTGGTCCGGGCGTGTTCCGCTCGACGTGATTGGTCCGGGGAGTCACCTTGCTGTACGCAGCGCAGGAGTTCTCCAGAATCCCGAACCAGCACCGAGCCATGGCAGCCGCAGCGGACACGGCCAAGACCAGGCCCAAAACCTCGCCCAAATCGATTAAGTTCCTCTTCGGTGGCTTGGCTGGGTACGTACGCGCTCTGAGGCCCGGGCATCAGCTGAATGAGCGGGTATTGATGAGGGAGGGACATCAGCTAATGATCAGAGGATCAGCACAAAGCGTGTCTGGTTTCTCTCTCTCTCTCTGTGTGTGTGTGTGTGTGTGTGTGAGCGAGTTTGTGAGAGTGAGAGAGAGAGAGAGAGATAGTGTGTGTGTGTGTGAGAGAGAGATAGTGTGTGTGAGAGTGAGTGTGTAAGCAAGTTTGTGTTTGTGAGCGTGTGAGAGAGAGAGATAGTGTGTGTGTGTGAGCAAGTTTGTGTTTGTGAGCGTGAGAGAGAGCGATAGTGTGTGTGTGTGAGCGAGTTTGTGTTTGTGAGAGGGTGAGAGAGAGATAGTGTGTGAGAGAGCAAGTTTGTGTTTGTGAGCGTGAGAGAGAGCGATAGTGTGTGTGAGAGTGAGTGTGTGAGCAAGTTTGTGTTTGTGAGAGTGTGAGAGAGAGAGAGTGTGTGTGAGCGAGTTTGTGTTTGTGAGAGTGAGTGAGTGTGTGTGTGAGTGAGTGTGTGAGCAAGTTTGTGTTTGAGTGTGAGAGAGAGATAGTGTGTGTGAGCAAGTTTGTGTTTGTGAGAGTGTGAGAGTGAGAGAGAGTGTGTGTGAGCGAGTTTGTGTTTGTGAGTGAGTGAGTGAGTGTGTGTGAGCGTGCGAGTGAGTGAGAGAGAGTGTGTGTGAGTGAGTGAGTAGAGTGTGAGAGAGAGAGTGTGAGTGTTCTTTACTGCTTCTGTCAGGTGTGGTGCTGTGAGGGAGCTTGGTTGACAATCTGCTCTTCAGTGTAATGTCACAGAGCTTGTGTTTGATCTGCAGGCGCTGAGGAAGTTTTGTGCTACTTTTCAAGTGGCTATAATATTCAGGATTTTTTAAAGTCATGCCTTAGACCGTTACATGTGACATTTCTGTTCTTAAAATAATCATACAGATATAAATAAAAAATGTGTGACGTGACATGTGGCTAAGTATGGTGACCCATACTCGGAATTAGTGCTCTGCATTTCCCCATCCAAAGTGCCCACACCCCCTGTGAACCCACACACACCGTGAACACACACCCGGAGCAGTGGGCAGCCATTTATGCTGCGGCGCCCGGGGAGCAGTTGGGGGTTCGGTGCCTTGCTCAAGGGCTCAGTCGTGGTATTGAAGGTGGAAGAGAGCGCTGTACATTCACTCACCCACCTACAATCCCTGCCGGTACGAGACTCAAACCCACAACCTTTGGGTTATGAGTCCAACTCTAAGCATTAGGCCACGACTTCTGTCCTCTGTAGAGGTCATTATATTTGAGTGATTCCTCTGAGACCCTTCACGCCACAGTTTTAGTCTGGATGTCCTGTTCAGAGCACTTTTTTAGGAGGTTTGATCATAAACACTCCCTCTCTTTGGTCATTAAATATGAGTGATATTGACAGAACGCTCAGATTTAGCACTCTTAGGGAAACGTGATAATGTTTTGTAATTATTATCATTTAAATCTGGCTGATTTTTAAACTGTTTGTCATAAATCAACATCTCAGGGAAATGTTATGGGGTTTTAAATCAGAATATGAATTTCTGAATTGTCTTCTGTAGAGGACACCAGGACAAACGGCTGTTAATCAGGCATTTTGAGGAAACACAACAATATATCATAGATCAATATTCCTATGAAATATGAGATATTCTTATGAAAATGTTGCCACGTTATTACTCCCATTGTTGCACTTCTTTTTTCATTACGCTTTGTCCCAAGAACACATTAATATGCAAATTAGATGCAGAGATGCATTTAATAAAATGGGAATATCAATTTATGGAGATTTTACGCACATACTCCATAAAGTACGGTAGCATATCAGATCTTTCTGTTATATCTTTCATAACACAGTTGAGAATCATCTTTGTACAAAGTATGGCTAAACACAGCCTGAAACCTAAAAATGTATTGATTAAAAAAAATAATAATTCAGTTGTTTATGCCTATTCATGTCTTTTAAATTTATTTTTTTAATTGAGTCCTGGTGTCCTCTACAGTGCACATAGCATAACATATGAATAAAATACAAATTTTCAAAATTGTTATTTACATTTTTTTTCTCGTGCTCTAAGACAATGTAATGACACATAAATTCACAAAACTTTTTTTTTTCTGAGTCTGTATATATATATATATATATATACTTTTTTTTGTGTGTTTTTATTTTTCAGTGACAGGTTCAGTGAAGAGCATGCTGAGATGAAATATATGTAATAATAATAAAAATAAAATGAACAAGAAATTGAAGGTTTATATCACTTGTGAACACATTTTCAACTTTTTTTGGAGTCAAATTATCTAAAAAAAAAAAAAATTTAAATCACAGACTATGTTGTTGATGCAGTTCCACTATAATAAATATCATAAATATAGCACTTTTACATATTACATAAACATACCATTTTACACTTTTTACTGTACTGTACTTCGTGTGATTAACATTTAATCACATTTGCGATGGGGTTTCTAATATAGAGTGGCAATACATTTGAGATCTTTCTCTCTTCTGACTTCTGTAATCAGCTTTTCTTGATCTTTCTATAAGTGACGCAAACACAATAGTGGGTTGTTCTTGTGCTTTTGGAGTGAATGGTCTCCCATTCACCACTACAGAAGTTTTCTAGGATGACTTGTGCTTCTGAGAAGCCTGGAAATGTGAAAACAAAAAATGACAGAATTAAAAAAAAAAACGTATACTAATAATTCTGAGAAATGTAAGACAGCACTCAAGACCTGTAAATCAGTGCTGTTTCATAAACAGGTTGTCCTTGCGTGTAGATGTTAAAGGCATAATACCCTTACATGAGTTTAAATTGAGCCAAAGCCACCATAAATGCACTAGTTCAGGAGGGGATTCATTTGTGTTCCTCAGTCAAAACATTCTCAAAGGATGTTTGCAGCAACCCTGCTGAATATCATAATACATTCCAGTCATTATCTGGAAATAGATGGGATTAAATAAGTATTCTAGTTACGGTCATACTGGATAAACTGACATTCCTACAGGATTTTGTGACTCGTTCTTATGTTTTCAACTTTTTGTGATGCTTCTGAAAGTTTATGATAGGGACGTTTTATGATGTTGTGAATAAAGATTATTGGAGTGCGATGTACAAGAAGATACTATCACAGTCTTTCAACTTCAGAGTTTCTCATTTAAGTCAATGTGTTGCTTGGCCAAGGGTCAATTTTTCACAATTGAGATGTATGCATCATCTGAAAGCTGAATAAATAAGCTTTCCATTGATGTATGGTTTGTTAGTATTTATTTATTACAATAATAATGAATTGCCGCAATGTATTTACTTAAATATTATTATATGTGACCCTGGAGCACAAAACCAGTCATAAGGTTACATTTTTTGAAATTGAGAATTATGCATATTTCCATTGATGTATGGTTTGTTAGGATCGGACAATATTTGGCTGAGATACAACTATTTGAAAATCTGGAATCTGAGGATGCAAAAAAATCTAAATATTGAGAAAATCATCTTTAAAGTTGTTCAAATGAAGTTCTTAGCAATGCATATTACTAATCAAACATTAAGTTTTGATATATTTACGGTAGGAAATTTACTAAATATCTTCATGGAACATGATCTTTACTTAATATCCTAATGATTTTTGGCATAAAAGAGAAATGTATAATTGTGACCCATACAATGTATTGTTGGCTATTGCTACAAATATCCCCCAGCGACTCAACACTGCTTTTGTGCTCCAGGCTCACAAATGTGATAGAGTGTTTTTTTTTTAAATTTGTGTAGGTTTCTTTAGGATTGTTTCCAAACTCTGCTGCTAATACGAATTCCTTCAGGACTAGGACTTTAAAGTAAAAAGTGATTAAGCTGATGCGCATTCGTCCTGACTTCCAGGATGGGTGCCACGGTGTTTGTGCAGCCGCTGGATCTGGTGAAGAACCGAATGCAGCTGAGCGGTCAGGGCTCCAAGGCTCGCGAGTACAAGACCAGCTTCCATGCCGTGGCCAGCATCCTTCGCAACGAGGGCATCGGCGGGATCTACACCGGGTACGAAAGACATGCTCAACGAGACGCAAGCCAACAAGAGAGATTAGATGGAGAGCTTAGAGGTTTCAGAAGGCTACTGCAGTTCAATGAATTACTGAATGAATGCTTTTTTTGTTTTTCTAAGATTGATTGTACCAGACACTGGATGTGAGAGACTAGGGAGCTCTAGCTGGACTTCCTTACTGAGTGACTGTAGATGGAGCCAAGCAGTAAATATCTGATTAAACATCTCATTCTTGTCTCGCTGCGCGTTTATTGCATTCACGCCTCCGTCTTTTTCTGTCCCGTGTTCTTCAGACTTTCTGCGGGTCTGTTGAGACAGGCTACCTACACCACGACCCGTTTGGGCATCTACACCGTCCTGTTTGAGCGCATGTCCAAAGCTGATGGCACACCTCCCAACTTCTTCATGAAGGCTCTCATCGGGATGACCGCCGGAGCCACAGGGGCCTTCATTGGGACTCCGGCCGAGGTGGCGCTTATTCGAATGACGGCTGATGGGAGGTAGAAGAATAGAATTACACCCCATATTATGACCCTGGAGCACAAAACCAGTCATAAGGGTCAAATTTATGAAATTGAGATATATACAGCATAAATAAACGAGCTTTCCATTGATGTATGGTTTGTTAGGATCGGACAATATTTGGCTGAGATACAACTATTTGAAAATCTGGAATCTGAGGGTGCAAAACAATCAAACATTAAGTTTTGATATATTTACGGTAGGAGATTTACAAAATATCTTCATGGAACATGATCTTTACTTAATATCCTAATGATTTTTGTCATAAAAGACCCATACACTGTATTGTTGGCTATTGCTACAAATATCCCCCAACGACTCAACACTGCTTTTGTGCTGCAGGCTCACATTTGACTTTCTCACACATTGTTTCCCGAAAGTGACCAAATTAACCAAACACTGCTGCTTCAGGACAGTCATGGGATAATTCTGAAGACGTGTCCTTTTAGACTCGTGAAACACTAGGTTTTTGTGTTGCGATCTTACGAAGAAGTTCCGTTAAAATCAACGAATCTCTCTACACTGCGAAATGAATCTCTTGTTTACATCGTGTTTACACTTTGTTTGTTGTAATAAGAGGATTCGCGAGTGCGCAGAACTCGGCACTGCACAACATCAGAGGCATTTTGAGCGGTGATTTTCCACTGCATTCATGAAATTAAACGGATATGTCTGTGAACGCTTACATTTATTACTCAAATAAAAAATGACCATCATGACTATTTCATGCACTGGTTACTTATCTGTCATAAAAGCGCTTGAATATTATATTTAAAGCAGATGTAACCTCCCCCCGTCCCCACCTCTTTTTAAGACAAACTTACGCCACTGAAGGTAGTTGTTAAGTTTAGGTATGGGTCGGATTAATGGATCTAAAATATGCTCCTGCAGAATAAGGCTTTAATATGTGCTTTATAAGTACTAAAAACAGCCAGTATTCTAGTAATATGCATAAATATGCTAGTAATGTTATGAATAACATTCAAATTAAAAAATATATATATTGTTTTTGGTAAATAAAACTATTAAAAATTGGTTTGTTAATTGAAATCTAAAATTAAACATAAATATTAGATAAAAATACAAAAACTTTTACATTTTTTCTTACTACCGTTTTAATTTAAAGTACTGAATTACTAAAACTAAACCTGAAATTAAAAGTAAATTAAAGCTAAATAGAAATATGAAAAAACTAATAGCACATAACAAAATTACATAAACTAAAATTAAAATGAATACATTTTTATTTTTAAATTTCAATTTAAAACATTATTTAAATTATACAAAAATAACACTTTTTAATATTTGATTGTGTTAAAATATTAAAATCTTCATGATCATCATCATCTTGTTTCGCTGTTAAAATAATGAAACAATTAATAAAATATCGCTCCTCCTCCGTTATCTCTTGCTTGTCCAGGTTGCCTCCAGATCAAAGGAGGGGCTACACAAATGTCTTCAATGCCCTCATCAGAATCACTAGAGAGGAGGGAGTCACCACACTCTGGAGGGTACGTGTGTGTGTGTGTGTGTGTGTGTGTGAGAGTGAGTGAGTGAGTGTGTGTGTGTGTGTGTGTGTGTGTGT
>NW_015505797.1:471576-472217 GCF_001515645.1 Sinocyclocheilus grahami | reverse complement strand
TGTGTGTGTGTGTGTGTGTGTGAAAGTGTGTGTGTGTGTGTGTGTGTTTGAGTGAGTGAGTGAGTGTATGTGTGTGTGTGTTTATGTGTGTTTGAGTTTGCGTGTGTGTGTGTATGTGAGAGTGTGTGTGAGGTGTGTGTTTGAATATGTGTGTTTGAATATGTGTGTGTGAGTGTGAGTGTATGTGAGAGAGTGTGAGGTGTGTGTGTATGTGAGAGTGTGTGTGAGTGTGAGTATGAGGTGTGTGTGTGTTTGAATATGTCAAGTCAAGTCACCTTTATTTATATAGCGCTTTTAACAATACAGATTGTGTCAAAGCAACTGAACAGCATTAATTAGGAAAATAGTGCGTCAATAATGCAAAATGACAATAAACACTCATTTTTCAGTTAAAGGCAGTTCATCATTGATTTCAGTGATGTCATCATCCAGCTCAGTTCAGTTTAAATATGAAACGTGTGTGTGTATGAGTGTGTGTGTGTGTGTGTTTGAGTGTGTGTGTATGAGAGTGTATGTGTATGAGAGTGTATGTGTGTGTGAGTGTTTGAGTGTGTGTGTATGAGAGTGTATGTGTGTATGAGAGTGTATGTGTGTGTGTGTGTGTGTGTGTATGAGAGTGTGTGTGTGTGTGTGTGTGTGTG
>NW_015505797.1:454663-468673 GCF_001515645.1 Sinocyclocheilus grahami | reverse complement strand
GTGTGTGTGTGTGTGTGTGTGTGTGAGAGAGAGAGAGAGAGAGAGTGAGTGTGTGTGTGTTTGAATGTGTGTGTGTGTTTGAGTGTGTGTTTGAATGTGTGTGTGTGTGTGTGTGTGAGAGAGGGAGAGAGAGTGTGTGTGTGTGTGTGTGTATTAGGACTGTGCGATTAATCGAAATTGTCATCAAATCGCGATTTAAGCGTGCATGATTTCTAAATCGCTTTATAGCACGATTTTCCGCGCCTCCGACCTCCCACAGTATGCTATCCGAACCAATCAGAATGCAACACGCCTAAATGGAGCACGATAACAGAACAGACCGGGTGGGCATACAAACGTAACGCCAGGTTCACACACTCCGTCTGTGGTGCGTATTTTGTCCGTGCCCATGTTAACGGATCAGAGCGTTCACACTGCACGCGATTGCGGTCCGGCAGTGCGCTGCAGGAGCGGTGCGTCTGCAGCAGTGCAGCGATCGTTTACGCACAGAGTCTATTTCTGCTGTGCTGCATGCTCTGAAAGTGACAGCGCATTATTCGCAGTAAAAAATAACATGGATTGGCACGGAAATGTCTGCTTCTGCACCACATACACATACTGTATACGCACTGCAGACGGAGTACGTGTGAACTTGGCGCAACAAATCTAGTTCGCAACAAATCAAGCTCTATGACCAATGCATGGCCACGGGATCCCCCTGGACACGGGATTTTTATTTTACTTTTTTCTGCCATATGTCTATTCTAGAGACATCTTGTTGCACATTTACTTGGTGATTATTTTGCCTTATGTCTGTTCTAGATGTTCTAGATCAATGTCAAAGACTCACGATTCAGTTTCAGACTCATAAGTTCAAGAGGCTTAAATTAGGGAACTAACCTGATGACTGTTTATGTGACAATGTGTTCTTAACTGTTCCTTGAGTTTTTTCTGTATGTTTGACTTATTCAGAAACCATACGCAGGGTTCTTGCGGTTCCTAAAAGGGTCTTAATGTACCCTTGCACAAATGCCTTAAAAGGTCTTAAATCAGAGCCGGAAGTCTTAAATTCATAAAGTCATGGCATTAAACATTGCATTCACTTAAAAAAATTAATTTCCTTTAGTATTTCTGTCTTGTTTTCCAGTAAAAATATCTAAACGTCCTTAAATCAAAATACATTTACTTAAAATGCAAAATGAAGATATGAAGTCTTGTTTTTTGAGAAACTAAACAAAATTAACTGAGTTCATGCTTAACACAAGAACAAATATCTATCAATGCGGTATGACTTAGCAGATATTTGTTCCTGATTTAATCAAACTCACTTCATTTTGTTCAATTTCTCAGAAAACAAGACTTCATATCTTATGCCATGTTGTTTGTCAAGTATCTTGATAAATTAATCTTTAGACATTTGAACTTCAAGACAAGAGAACAAAAAAGCATGCATGCTTGTGAGCAGAGCTATCCAAGCTTAAGCTAGTGTTTTTGTAAAATTAATTTAAAAAGTAATGAAGATTTATAGCAAGAGTTGTATTTTCAGACTTTTAAGTGTTGCTAATATTACTCAACTAAACACTTTGTCTTAAAAAGTCTTGAATTGACCTTCATCAAACCTGCAGAAACCCTTTGTATATGTAATGATGTGTGTGTTTTGTTTTATTGTGAATGTAGGGTTGCATACCCACCATGGCCAGAGCAGTCGTTGTGAACGCAGCCCAACTTGCTTCATATTCCCAGTCCAAGCAAGCACTGTTGGACTCTGGTATCAACCTTCTTTTATCTTATCAGTCACAAACTTGTACTGTGTCAGCCCTTCTAGACAATCTAGCTATACCAGATGCAGATGGAGGCTAGCTTTTATTTGTGTGCCTTGTTACTTGCAGACGTTTCATTGTGTGTGTGTGTGTTCTTCTGAATGAGTGAGTTGAAAACATGTTCTGTGTCTGTACAGGATATTTCAGAGATGATATCTTGTGTCACTTCTGTGCCAGTATGATCAGTGGACTGGTCACCACTGCTGCCTCCATGCCAGTAGACATCGTTAAGACCAGGTACACTCAGTTTTAACTCTTGTGATTTATTACTAGACAATCAATTATGACATAGGGAGGTATGATGATATAAAGTGTCTGTCGTTATAGATTTTGTAATATCATTTATGTCATGACATGTAAATATTAGGGCTGTCACTAACTATTATTTTGGTAATCGAGTAATCGGTTGATGATTCTGATTATTAATCGAATAGGGATGCACCGATATGAAAATTTTTGCCGATACCGATAACCGATTATTCTTTATTTTTGAAAGCCGATAACCGATATGTTGGCCGATAAATCTATGTCCAAATTGTTATATACTTTTTGAGAGCCTGATTACAAAAAAGGTCTCATCATTAAAAGCCACATCCCAAACACTTCAACATAAGCAGCCTAGTTTGAACGGTGTACGTTTTAAAAATATTTTTACTTTCCCATTACCAAATTTAGTCATAAAAAAGTCTTACAAATAAATAAAATTATGCATAAATAATGCAAACAAGTCACTGGACATCATTACACGTGTAAAGAATCAAAATGAATGCGCCATAGATCAATAAAACGGAATAGCCTCTGCACGGACAATAATTAAATGATTTTAATTACTAAACCATATTGTTGATGAAAATAATAAGAGAAAAATACAAGTGGTTGTTGTTATTAATAATATATCAATGATTTTGAAAAAGTAACAAATTAATACCACTGTTTTAAATAGCAGCCGTTGAGCTGCGCGTGCTGAAGCTGAAGAGCTGAATGAACACGGTAAACTGAAGCGTTTTGCTGGCAGCTTATTTAACTCAAGGAAATGCATCCTGAGATTAATATTAATACAACAAACATAATATTACAACTTATATATGTACAAAATGACGCAGTTATTGCGTGCTATAGTCAGAATGTGTGATCCTGTTGTGGATGCGCTCTTCCCATAACAACGCGCTGAAACACGGCAACTAAACCCAAAGAATTCACAACGTTTTATTATAATAATGTTATATACACAACATTCCCAATCATAGTTATTAATGTTGTGCACTGCTGTTTGAGCTGCGTGCGCTGAGCTAAAGATGATCACCGGTAAACTGAAGCGCTCTTTTAACTTAACCAAACGCATTCTATATGAGATAAATCAGATATACATCAAATAAACACAATATTACAATGTACAATTGCACAAAAGGCTGCAAACGAACAGCGCACATCTGAAGTGTCTCTGAAGGAAATAATGCATTATTTATCGGCTTTAAAATATCGGCCAAATTTTCTTATCAGGCCGATACCGATAACAGAAAAAATTAGCATTTATCGGCCGATACCGATATGGTGGCCGATATATCGTGCATCCCTATAATCGAGCAATCTGATCATTTTTGGATAAGCGAACAATAGACTTTAAAATGACTGAAAATGCATGCATAATAACAATGAGGCAATAATAATTGGTTCAAATAAACTATATCAAAAGCAAGTAGTCATATGGTTTTATTGAACAAAATGCATAATGTAATAAAACAATATAATCATAACTTATGTACTTTATGTATAATATCAAGTGACTGCAGAGGCGCCGACGGCCTGACGATTGTTTTTACACTTTACAGCACGATAAAATCCTTGTTTAATATTGACTAAACAAAGTTTAATTCAAATGCCCTCTTAATCTTTAATATTTGGCCACTTCTTTATAATAGAAATGATACAGCCGCTGTAATTTCTTGAATATGTGGACATCAGAACATGCAAACTTAGAGCGAGGGTTAAACTTTTGTTTTGAAGTCGCGATGAACAGTTCGCATATTTAGAAAGATAATGATGTATTCTCCTGTGTTGGCGCAGGTTTCTAAATGATCCGCCTTATAAATCTGACAGAATGGTGCACATGTTCTCAGATGAACGTTATACTCAGACTCACAGCATATGCAGAGATGTCTAGAAATGATGACTGTTTGTGCGGAGCAGCGTTTACTGTGAAACGAGCCGTGACCGACACGCATAGAAATAAAGCACAGGTTAAACCCGCAGCGCATATGTTTATTTCATTGAATCACAGCCTTTGTGAATCCACAATAGCAGTATGATTTATTATGATTTGTAAATGGTTTTAATATTTCGTGCAGCCTTAGAAAACGATCTAATAATGCGTTTCATGGATTCTCATCCGTGAAAATGCACCACTTCCGGTATTTTGCCGGTTAATTGACACACAACGCAATCCAGGATTTTTTGTAACCGAGGAATCGTGACAGCCCTAGTAAATATATTAGTTTAGCACAGTGCTACTTAGTTATTGACACTTTAAAGTGATAAAGAAACATGCTTGAATTAGGAAATGAAGAGCGGGACGTGCATGATGTCAAAAAGATCAAATACACACACATTTATGTCAAAATGCCCACTGTGTGTAGTATTCACAGCATTCAACAGCTGGTTATGTCTGAAGTGAACATGAACAGTTGACAGGAAACACAGTATGTTAGATCCGTGCATTCGGTCTTAAAGGGACAGCAGCCCAATAAACCTGCTGCTGTCTGTGTCATTAATGTTAATCAAACAACAGAAGACAAAGAGAAAATCACTTGCTGTTCTTTAATAACTTCTGTATCTTTGTGGAGCACTTTTTATGAGCACGTTTTTGGGCTTCAAAATCTCAACACCCATTCACTGCCATTATAAAGCTTGTATACATGCTAAGTTGGTTTTTTTAATGCACGATACTGCTGCTCATATGTAGAGAGAAAGGTTGCTAATAAATGTATCTCAAAATACAGTCTGTAAATGTGAAGTTATACATTTATATCACAGTAGAGTCCCGTTCACTTCAAGAACAATTGGATGCAAACCAAAATATAAGATCGCGCATAACAAATGAATCACGCATTAAATAGCACCTGACTTAAAGACAGAAGATTTAAAACATTAAAGGTCTTTCTGCTGATTCTGTGGAAACGGTGTTGAATATTTAATGCCGACATATATCTCCTTCTTTCAATAGAATCCAGAACATGAGAATGATTGATGGGAAGCCGGAGTACAGGAACGGTTTGGTATGTTTTAATCTCGTTTATACTCAATCTCTCACCACTTTTCCCTGTTACACTGTCTGTTTTAAGCAACTGATCTCAGACAGCTGGAGTTGTGACCTTTCAGTCACATTGATGCAGGGAGAACATTAGAAATGGATCAAGTTATCTTGGGAGAAACCCAGAGACACACTCATCAACAGTTGATTTGCTCTGGGTTGCAGGTTTTAGTGCACCAGCAGTATTGTTGGGATGTTGGATAACATGCTAAGTAAAGTGTAAATATACTTGTGCAATAATCAGTCCCAGCATGATTTCACAGGAGTTTTTTCCCTCCATGTGCAAGACAATTGTGACAACAGCATAGAAATACGCATAATGCTGCTTTGCTAAAGAATACACACTTGTGTTGATTCAGTACTCAAGTTTATTTGGACCAGCTGACTCCACTGAATCACAACCTGTGTGCATGATAAATAATAGATGTGTATCATTTCTATCGAGCGCTCAAAATACGTAACTGTGGCAATGGACGTATTGTTTCCGGTAGACCAATCACAACAGACTGGGCCATCTGACCAATCAGAGCAGAGTAAAATGAGGCGATATTAAATGCATATTTTAAGAAAACGAAAGCGTTGTTTGACCTAACAATATAAGGAACCCTAAAAATGGCATAATAGGCTTGACTTTTTTTTTTCAGCTAGTTTCCAAGGCAACATTTATTTTTCATTTAGTTTAACTTGATACTAAATAACTAAAACTGAAATAACAATTAAGAAAAACTACATTGGCATATTTAAAAACAACAAAAACTAATAAAAATTACAAAACACACAACAAAATGACTAGAACTTTAACTAAAATTAACATGAAAGCAGAAAATATATTAAAAAATCAAATTCAGAATATTAACAAACTGTATAGTATATCATATCGGATCACATCTCCACTAAAATAATCGATTATACACTGTACATTTTAAATGTTATATTTTTTCATGTTTTTGCAATTATATAATTTTTTCAAATTTATTTAAAATATTATAAGTGATTGCATTCACTAGAAATATTTAAAGTGCATATCCAGTAAAATAATGTACTGTACAATAAATCTAATCTACTGGTCAAGCCAGGCATTATTAGGACAAGCACATATTAGCCCCAATATACATTATATTCAGTATTATATGCAGTATATACAGTATATATATATATATATAGTAGCTTTAATGGTATCAATAAAACCTCTAACATGTAACTATAAACAAGACTTTGAATCGTGTCTCTCTCTTGTCACAGAAGGACAGAATAATTAGATTTCCTCTATTATTATTATTGTTGTTGTTGTTAATGGTTCAGTGGTAGAGACCACCCTTTCTGTTCTTTTCCCACGACTTTGACACATCCACCCTTACTCTCATCGTTCTTCGCGCTCTCTTCCCCTTTCTGTAGGATGTATTGGTGAAGGTCATAAGGAAGGAAGGCTTCTTCAGTCTGTGGAAGGGTTTTACTCCGTATTACGCTCGTCTCGGGCCACACACAGTTCTCACCTTCGTCTTCCTGGAGCAGATGAACAGATTCTACAAGATCTATTTCCTCGACTCCTAGATTGTGACCCTTTGCTGTGTTTGTAACTCAAGACAATTTGGACTCTTATGTTGTCATTTTGGGGATGTTTGCTAACGTTGAGCACAATTAATGTTGTAAGGAAGATAATGGGGTGTGTGTGAAGGCCAACACTACACCAGACGGCTTGTTGTGATGTGTATTAAATGATGTAACGAGGTATTTGAGCAGTCATTTTCTGGTCTGAGGAGCTATTAAAGCTTCCTTCCTAGTATGTCTAAGGTGTAGTATTTTAGATTTTTTAATGAAGAGGAGTATCCAACAAGGGCCCAGCTTTTTATATAAAACGAAATCCCGCGGTTGTGGCTTTCTTGAAGTAAAGAAAAAAAAAAAGGCCATTGTGGTGTTTCTCATTTGCTTGCTACGCAGGAACAACAAACAAACACACAACTCGTCCATTAAATGAAACCGTTTTAAACGAGGTAACCTGAAAACATGATCATTCAATTGTTAAATTTGTAGTTGTGCTGCTTGGTTTCAGGTTTCAACTTTTAAAGCAATGGTTTGACTCGTACAGCATGTCTGTATGCACCAAAAAGAAGTGATATAATTGGTCAAATATTACTTGTTTGTAAAACAATATGAGAAACTGAAAATAAATGACCATTCCAAAATAAACTAAACACTGGATATGAATCACAAAATTATCAATACACATGATATGCATCCCATCCAAAGCAGTTTTGTGCAAGTTTAGTTGTAGTATTAATGGGCAATTATTAATTTACGAAACTCTTGAGATGGTGTAACCGCTGTAAAGGCCATATAACTAATGCTTTACTAAATCCAAAGTGATGATAAAGCCTGTGTGCAAAAACAATTCTTTGTTGATAATCGTACGCCTGCAGTTTCTTTACATTCCAGCGGATTAAACCAATGACGTCACTGCTGCGTTTGGACCACATTACCCATAATGCCAAGCGAGCTTCCGGTGAAAAATTAGAAAGTCCAAAGATGGCGGACCTCCTGGGCTCGATTAATTTTATGATATATTCTGATTCATCAATGTGCAGAACAAGCAGCCAGACTGAAGAAGATCGAGGAGGATGAGAAGAGAAAGAAAGCAGAGTTTAGGAAAAAGGTATAACTGCATCTCTCTCTCAGTCTCACATAAACTGAACTGGTTTATGAACATGAATGTGTTTTTCCGTCAGATGGAGAAGACGGTGTCAGACTTCATTCAGGACAGCAATCTGCAGAAGAAGAGATGTGAGCCCATGGGCAAGCTCGAGAGAAGCATCTTGTGTGTTCAGCGCTGTCTTTCTTTAATTGCAAGTCATATATTTTTAATGGTTTTAGTTCTAGTTAACTGTAGTCTCGCAGACTGACGGTAGAAGGTCTGGGAACCTTGGCTGCTTTGAATGGTCAAGACTAGAGCCCGACCGATATGGGCTTTTTGGGGCCGATACCGATATTAGGGAGTAAAAAAAGACTGATACCGATATCAGCTGTGTATATTATAGTACAGTACCAGTCAAAAGTTTGGACACTTTCCCATTCGTGTGTCCACACATTTGACTGGTACTATATATAGAATACAGTATATACATAAACACATTTTTTGCAATGATCACTCAAATGTGGTGATCAAACACTTATAATGACGTGACAGAGATACATAATAGAGGCAGGGTGTTTAACAATTTAACAATAAACTTTATTATCCAAACTGAGTCTGACATCAGTGCACTGAACAGTAAAGTTGAAGTTTATTCAACTTTTTAATTCAATTCCATTCAACTTTATTCCGTTGAAGTTTATTTCACTTTCGGAACACCCTCTCGAACGCCACCCTCCGCGTGTCGGTAGCCCCCGGGATCGCTTGATCGGTCGGCGCCGGACCGCGAATTTAACCACCCGTAACTCCCGAACCCCGGGATCTATCGACGTGGCGGTGGTCTCATTGGAAAGCGGGCCTCTAGACGTACACTCAATTCACATTCGAGAGGGTTCCTCGAGCTGAAGGGATCTCCCGAATTTGGTGCGGATTCGCCAGCGCGTTACGGAGATATGGCCGTATAAAGTTTCAATGGTTTTCCATAGACTTAAGCTTTAAAGCGTTTCATCCAGGTCGCAAACAATGGAGCACGCTCTGCTGGACAAACTACGTAATTACACCATTTCAAGCATTTTATCTGCGTTATATGTTCTGTAAAAAAAAAATTCATATTGGCGGCATATTCGCCCATACCGATATATCGGCGACAGGCTCATATCGGCCGATAATATCGGCAAAACGATATATCGGTCGGGCTCTAGCTAAGACCACACAATATGACTGGCAGGTAAAGCAGCCAATCACGTTTCGTTTTGTGCCGCCACGTCATGTTTAGGGGCGTGGAAATGTCCCCACAATAACAGACCGGTGTGTAATACTCTTGGACGTATTTTAAAGAGTCTATGCCGTGAACTTTACATATTTCTCATACTTTTGAAAGTCCAGCAGGACTACTACAGTTTTCCGGTGTGCTAACGCCTCTGTCTCTTAGGCATGATGTGGCCGAGGTGGCTGGACTCGCGTCCTTTTCCTTCGGTGAAGATAAAGAGAGCAGATACGTCATGCTGTTTAAAAAGGTAAGCATGCATCACAGACAGCTTCCTCTCAGACGGATCTCTGTCAGTATGTTTCCATGTGTTCAGTATTCTGAATACTGAAAGGTTTTCATTCTGTTGTCTTATTTAGTTGTTTAGTGCTTTATACAATGCAGATTGTTTCCAAAGCAGTAATAAACATGACAATAACGTGTTCATTTTTCAGAATTCATCAACTATGAAATGACTTCAAATTCAGCTGCGAGCGGCTCTACGGAAGACAGTGGTGTCGTTATGCAGCTCAATCTTGATTCAATTCAGTTATTATATATACTTAAAAAAAAAAAAAAAAAAAAAAGAGAAATGTTGCCTTGGCAACTAAATTAAATAAAATAAGTTTAAGCTGAAGTACAAAAAATGTTCACTAAAACTGAAAAATTTATTAAAACTAAATAGAAACAAAATTTAAAAACGACAAAGTCACATAAAATTGTTACAATTAAAATAAAAAAACAAAGCATATTCAGACAATTAATAAACACTTTAATAGTATATAAATAATACTAAAATAGCTCAAATTTGAGGTACAACGTGAAGCATAAATCAGCAGTGTCAGCATTAATATTTTAATAAACTAGTGTTAATTATGCAGTTCATCAAATATCAAACGACTTCAATTTCAGTTGTAAAGCAGCTCTACAGAAGACAGTAGAGTTGTTATTCAGCTCAATCTTGATTCAATTCAGTTATTATATATACTTTAAAAAAATGTAAAAAAAATATTAAAAATGTTGCCTTGGCAACTAAATTAAATAAAATAAGTTTACGCTGAAGTACAATTTTTTTTTTACTAAAACTGAAATAAAAATTAATTAAAGCTAAATGGAAACAAAATGTAAAAAACGACAGTCACATAAAATTGCTAAAATTAAAATGAAAAACGAAGCTTATTCAGACAATTAATAAACACTAATAGTATATATTAGTGCTGTCAAATGATTAATCGCATCCAAAATAAAAGCTTTTGTTTACATAAAATATAAGTGTGTACTGTGTATATTTATTATGCATATATAAATACAAACACATGCATGTATATATTTAAGAAAAATTTTGTTTATATATTAAATATATTTATATAAAATATAATATAAAAATATTTATATATACATAATAAATAAACAGTACACATACATATATTATGTAAATCAAAACTTTTATTTTGGATGTGATTAATCGCGATTAATCGTTTGACAGCACTATAAATAATACTAAAATAACTGAAATTTTAGGTACAACGTGAAGCATAAATCAGCAGCGTCAGCATTAATATTTTAATAAACTGGTGTTAATTATGCAGAGTTCATCAAATATCAAACGACTTCAATTTCAGTTGTAAAGCAGCTCTACAGAAGACAGTAGAGTTGTTATTCAGCTCAATCTTGATTCAATTCAGTTATTATATATACTTTAAAAAAATGTAAAAAAAATATTAAAAATGTTGCCTTGGCAACTAAATTAAATAAAATAAGTTTACGCTGAAGTACAATTTTTTTTTTACTAAAACTGAAATAAAAATTAATTAAAGCTAAATGGAAACAAAATGTAAAAAACGACAGTCACATAAAATTGCTAAAATTAAAATGAAAAACGAAGCTTATTCAGACAATTAATAAACACTAATAGTATATATTAGTGCTGTCAAATGATTAATCGCATCCAAAATAAAAGCTTTTGTTTACATAAAATATAAGTGTGTACTGTGTATATTTATTATGCATATATAAATACAAACACATGCATGTATATATTTAAGAAAAATTTTGTTTATATATTAAATATATTTATATAAAATATAATATAAAAATATTTATATATACATAATAAATAAACAGTACACATACATATATTATGTAAATCAAAACTTTTATTTTGGATGTGATTAATCGCGATTAATCGTTTGACAGCACTATAAATAATACTAAAATAACTGAAATTTTAGGTACAACGTGAAGCATAAATCAGCAGTGTCAGCATTAATATTTTAATAAACTAGTGTTAATTATGCAGTTCATCAAATATCAAACGACTTCAATTTCAGTTGTAAAGCAGCTCTACAGAAGACAGTAGAGTTGTTATTCAGCTCAATCTTGATTCAATTCAGTTATTATATATACTTTAAAAAAATGTAAAAAAAATATTAAAAATGTTGCCTTGGCAACTAAATTAAATAAAATAAGTTTACGCTGAAGTACAATTTTTTTTTTACTAAAACTGAAATAAAAATTAATTAAAGCTAAATGGAAACAAAATGTAAAAAACGACAGTCACATAAAATTGCTAAAATTAAAATGAAAAACGAAGCTTATTCAGACAATTAATAAACACTAATAGTATATATTAGTGCTGTCAAATGATTAATCGCATCCAAAATAAAAGCTTTTGTTTACATAAAATATAAGTGTGTACTGTGTATATTTATTATGCATATATAAATACAAACACATGCATGTATATATTTAAGAAAAATTTTGTTTATATATTAAATATATTTATATAAAATATAATATAAAAATATTTATATATACATAATAAATAAACAGTACACATACATATATTATGTAAATCAAAACTTTTATTTTGGATGTGATTAATCGCGATTAATCGTTTGACAGCACTATAAATAATACTAAAATAACTGAAATTTTAGGTACAACGTGAAGCATAAATCAGCAGCGTCAGCATTAATATTTTAATAAACTGGTGTTAATTATGCAGAGTTCATCAAATATGAAACGACTTCAATTTCAGTTGTACAGAAGACAGTGGTGTCGTTATTCAGCTCTATGCAGTTCAACGTTTGGTCTTATTCGATAGTGTCAGTGTAGACAAATAGATGATGATGCCAAGTTTCAGTGCTCTTTTATACCCCGACTCAGGCAGGTGACAGAAGTGGAGAGAAACCTCAGGAGAAAGCTTGGTTCTCCTCTGGCCTGTGGAGTTCTCTGTGTTTGATTGTGTGCATGTTTGGTTATGGAGGAGTTTGCACCATCGGATGAGGAACTGGAGGCTTATCGGAAAGCTGAGGAGAGACGACGACGAAAGGTGAGATCCTCCTGAAGACTGTGCAAGAACCGGCTCAAAAGAGAGAGTCAGTTTAGAATCTTGTTGTTAGTTGATGTCTGTCTAATTGTTGATCTTTTATCTGGCTGCTTGGAACAGCATGTTGAAGTTGGGTAATTGTTTACCGCATCTTCTTCAGGAACGGGCTGCACTGGAGACGGAAGAGGCCAGTCGCTCTCAGAAGAGGCCTGCGTCGCCTAATTCAAACTACAGAGACAAATACAGCCATCTGATTGGAACATCTGCTGCTAAAGACGCCGCCCACACGCTTCAAGCCAACCAATCGTATGGCTGCGGTGAGTATAATTAAAGAAACTGGACAGAACAGACAATAAGTTATGACTCAAACTGGAGTCTCCTGATCTATTGGTTACTTTTCTGACACAAAACCAGTCATAAGGGTAAATTTTTCAAAACTGAGATTTATGCATCATCTGAATAAAGCTGAATAATAAGCTCTCCATTGATGTATGGTTTGTTAGGATCGGACAATATTTGAAAATCTGGAATCTGAGGGTGCAAAAAAATCTAAATATTGAGAAAATCATCTTTAAAGTTGTTCGAATGAAGTTCTTAGCAATGCATATTACTAATCAAACATTAAGTTTTGATATATTTACGGTAGGAGATTTACTAAATATCTTCATGGAACATGATCTTTACTTAACATCCTAATGATTTTTGGCATAAAAGAGAAATGTATAATTGTGACCCATACAATGTATTGTTGGCTATTGCTGCAAATATCCCCCAACGACCTAACACTGCTTTTGTGCTCCAGGGTCACAAATATGACCAACTCAATGACGTACGCGACCTCCAGAGGACACAGCCTACGAAACGAGACGCAGCTTATGGCTCTTCGTTTTATAGCGATTTTACCTCAGCAGTGTTGTTATTGTTAACTAAAGCTATTAAAAATCATTCATTTTTGTTAATTGAAAAAAAATCTGAAATACATATAAATATTACCTTATATAAGTTTAAGTAAATTATTTTTATTTCAGTTTTAGTCATTTTAGTAAAGCTAAATAGAAATATATATAAAAATATATATATATTATTATTATATATATATTTTTTTTAAACAAGATTACTAAAAATAAAATTACGTTGAAAACTGGACTGAAAAATAAAAGATCATTCAAAATATGAATAAATGCTGCAGTGGTACATAAATAACACTTTATTACCACAGCTAAAGTGTGTTAGGTATATGAACGCATAAAACATGGCAAAATAAGACCACAGCAGTGTTTGGCAAATATATATTTTTAACAGATCATGAAGATTTCTTCCACTAATAGGCTGTAGGTCATTATCAAAACCGTGAGCTATTTTTCATTGACAAGCAGTATATTAATGTGATTGCTGTGCAGTTACAGAAAATACTTTCTACAGCTGTTTAGAGCACGTCCGATCACATTCTCGAGCGATAAAAGGCAGGACTTAATTGTATTCAAAAGAATTAACATCTAGCGATGAATCTTGCAGCCCTAACACGAACGTGAGAGCGACGTGAAACGTTTTGTAAATGAATCATTGCAAAGCAGCATTAATCCTGTATCTTATTCCATTTATTTCATTCCGATTCCCTGTGATATTTTTTATTTTATTCTTTATTTATTCAGGTTTTATTTAGTCACATGAGAGGGGGGGGGGGGGGATCGGTTTTTCGTC
>NW_015505797.1:451804-454643 GCF_001515645.1 Sinocyclocheilus grahami | reverse complement strand
GGGGGTCAGATTTGTGTCAGAAAAGTGCCTATGCATGCATGCAGTGACACGGACAATTCTGCTCAAAACATTTGTGCTTCTCTTAAAATTCTATATTTAAATGGAACTCTATAGGAACCGGAGAGCTTTTTCACGCTTCTCGTTCTGGTGTTTTTTCATCACGCGGTACCACAGAGCTAGTAGCAAGTGATGTAAAACCCTTACAATCCTGTAAAGACACATTCGAGATGCAGGTATAACCACGAGACCGATAAAACAGATCTTAATACCAGGTGCACATTTTAAAACGAGTAAATCAAAATGTTTAATTTCTCATACACACTTGCTTTTGTGGAGCTATACCGAAGCCCAGAGTGATCGCCGTGCTTGCTTTGTTTTGATCGTGTGTGTGTCGTCTCGTCGTTACAGTCCCTGTGGCCAATAAGAGAGGCGCTCGCTCCATCGAGGAAGCCGTGGACGAGATCAGAGCCAGAGGCGCTGGCAGCGGCAGCAGTGTGTGAAAGCAGCTGTTATGATTGAATCCTATAGCAAGGTTTTACATGAACAGCAGGGTTAATGAAGGCAGTGCAGACCTGCCGCGGTATAACCGCACCGTGCACAAATGCTTTCATATTAAGCATTAGATCTATTCTAAAAACACATGAAAAAAAGCATGTGTTTTTAGAGTTAACCCGAAACATGTGGTGTTGCAAAGTCCTTTGTATGTTGGCATGATGAGCTTCTAACAGCTTCTATTTAAAGCCAAGCCACGATTAGTTTTCGTTCGCATTTCCATATTTCATATTTATTGCCTTGACATAACTGTGGCATACATATCTGACTCCATCGTCATGAAACCGTATGTTACCGTTTATGTGCTCTGTTTTAAATGCATTTGTTTGAGGACAATTTTTCAGTGCTGCTTGTGCTTTTATGTACAGGTGTGTAGTTTGTTTCTGAGTTCTAATAAGCATTATGTATATCACCTTACCTACATATTTTGTCCGTTTACTCTGGCTAATTGTGAAGCATTGTGTCTGTTTATATGGACTAGATGAATCAAACATGATGTTAAGATGGTGTTTTAGCCTATTACAGTGACAGAAACAGCAACACTTGTTTTAAAATAAAGATTCAGAATCAGTTGTGTTGAAAGCAAAGCATATTTCCAGTCTCTCTAGTGACTGATGCAGGTCTGTACCCTCACTTGACTTGTTTCACAGCACTTTTAGAAGTAAATCAAATTGTGTAGTGTCATAAATATCATATAATTTTTGGTAACACTTTATTTTAAGGTGTCTTTGTACATTTAAGTACTGAGTAATATTGATTAACTACATGTGCTTACTATATGGTTAGGATTACTTGCATGTAATTATGCATAATTAATTGTTATTATAATAGTAAGCACATGTAACGTGTAACAAGGACACCTTAAAATAAAGTGTTACCCAATTTTTGTTCTATTTTTTTTACAGTTTATTTTCTATATTTTTACATGTATCCTTAACATTTCGATCAACCTGTTCTAAATATTAAAATGTTTAACTCCTACTCTTATTTTAGATTTATTGTCATTTTTTCATTTATTTGACTTAATATTGCAACTGCACATACAGTATTTATTTATTTTAGTATTTTTTAAACATTTACATTACATTTAGTCATTTAGCAGACGCTTTTGACGTTAGCAGACTTTATCTTAATGCAGTACACGTAGAAATAAATAAAAATAAATAAAACAAGTAGAATAGAATGCTAATGTTAGAGGCTCTCTTTTTTTTTTTTTTTTTTTTTTACAAACAAAACTAGTAGTAAGAATGGAATTAGAATAGAGAGTGCAAGTGTTAGAGGGTATATATATATATATATATATATATAATTTAGTTAATTTGTATATTTGCCTGATTATTTAATTATTTCCATCGGCTCTCAGTTCCCTCGAGAGTCTCCAGGCGGATCCGCGAGCCTGCGGGAATCTCGCTCGTCTGTATCGCGATAGTTGCAGCTCTCGCTCGCACTTCCCGTTGGCCTTGCGGGATTGTAAACAAACGGGTGTGATCGCAGTTCCACCGAGGGCCGAATCGGACAAGCTCCTCGAGAAACCGACACGGATCCACGAGCTGAAAGCATTTTCGGGAGGAAAAGCGTCGTGTTGCACCGCTTTCAGCGGAATCAGACGCGAGTGCGAGACATCAGCTGGAGACGAGTGATTAGCAGCTAGCAGCTAGTGCAGTGAGTAAACAACTACAGACCTCGCAGCTACCTTTACAACGGACTCCTTGCCATGCTAACATTTGAATATTTTCTACGTTTGGGATCTAATTTGGGGTTTTAGAAATGCTGTAGGGATGAGAAATACAGTCGGGGATGTCAGTAGGTAGAGCTGGGCTTAGGTAAATACGCTGTAATTGTATGTTGTTGATACATAGTTATAAAGTGAATAATAGTTATCAAAACAATCCGCGACGCGTTTATTTGCCACCTGAATAGGGAACGATGTCAACAACACTAACCGAAAATGACTGAAGACTCGTGTTCTTCACCAGTGTACTTTGGTATCTAATAATGTTGATGATTTATCACTTCTAAATAGCAATATTCCATGCACATGAAATACTCCTGTTGTTATTGACTAAGTGCACTCAGTAATCGGCTGCTGACAGTAACGTGTTGTTGATGTGGATCTCCTGACAGCAGACTGAACGTTTACAGCAGCAGAATCATAGCTGGAAAATGTTAGGCCTCCTTTCTTGATGTTTACTGAATAATCTTTGCTAACACGCGCGCACACACACACACACACACTCTCTCTCTCTGTCTCTCTCTCTCTCACACACACACTCTCTCTCTCTGTCTC
>NW_015505797.1:440218-451625 GCF_001515645.1 Sinocyclocheilus grahami | reverse complement strand
AGTTATTATTGATTATTTTTTAAATAATATTATGAATGAACCGTCTTGTTGTTATATCTCAAGATGTTGTTATTGCTCAGACTCGGCTCAGAGAGCTCAGAGATGATAGCAAATAAGTAAAGCTAACGTCAGCAGCCATGGCACTGGACGAGCAATCGTTATTATAATCCAAACGGGCAAACAGTCTAAGTTATTATGCAAGTTGACTCGAGATATAAAAAATGCAAAACTGCTAAAAGTCTATTTGTCATCCGTCACCGTGACAGCAAGTGGACTTTTGAAACTGGAATAATGATTGGATTAGGCATTTCAATTGGCAAGAGAGGAATAAGACGGATGGAACTTTCTTGGCAAGGAGGATTGTGTGCATCACAGTCAGGTACAAGGGAGAAGGCTTCTTACATTAGGTAAGACAAAAAGTTTAATTTTCACAACTTGTTTATCGACTTAGCAATTTGCTGTGGAATATGTGCCGGTCGGGTCTGTGTCTTCCAGTTCGGGTTCGGGTCCATCTTTCAAATAATTCGGTTCCGGGTAGTGCATTTTTGACATTTCTCGGTTCTGCACGGGCCTGGGTCCAACTTTCAAAATAATAGAAAGGTCCGGGTCGGTTCAGTGTAGCACATTTACGGGTCTCTTCGGGTTGGGGTTCGAATTTTTGGACCCGTGTAGACCTCTACTGCCATTCCACAAAAATACTGCAAGATGAGTGCCACGCCCACATTTCACAAACCAATCAACAACCAACGGATTGACCCAAATCCCGCCCTACATTTCTTTCCATGATCTGTCACGCTCGGCTGTACGTCCCAATATGGAAGAAAATCTCTGTCGCTACTTTTGTCCTATGGCAACTTTAAAAGCTCATCAGCAGCTCACTGCAGTGCAATAACTCACACAAATGAAATCATTCATAATTCAAAAAATTTTTTTGGTGTTGGCACATGACCGATCAACTCAGTCCCCAGTGAGTCTGCAGTCTTCATCCTGAGGGGAGAAATGCTTAATCAGGAGTTCTTATTGAAGAGAAGAGTTCTCGTGTATTGAAGAGATTGCATTGTCTCATGCATGCTTTTCTGTGTCTAACCTCTTTAGACATGGTCAGACTGAAAATGTCTGTCGCTGATGGTGAAGGTTGTAAACTCATGCGTCTGTATGCGTCATTTTTTATTTATTTATTTATATTAGTGTTATATTACATCCCTACTGTGTTATTCCTATGTATGTCTGCACTATGTTTGTACTTTCTTCTACACTGGAAGCTCCTGTCGTCAAGTCAAATTCCTTGTGTGTGTGTGTAAACATACTTGGTAATAAAGCTCTTCTGATTCTGTATGCAGGTCTTTGTCGGCCCTCGTCAGGGCCCGGTCTAATTCAGGATGGCGTATGTTGGGACGCAGCTGGGTGTATCGGTCCTAGTCTTATTCTGCACTATGGCGCCGTCTCCTGGCCAGGCATATATATATGCTGTAAGTGTCTGGTTTTAGGCTTTTATTCATTTATAGATGCTTTTATGATATTGGGCTACACACGGTACCTTTCAGCAGTCAGTGTAAATTTTATGATGTAGGGTTTGATTGCTTTGCACTATGCAGTTGCTAATGGCCTCTTTTCTATTCTGTGCAGCATTACAGTAACATGACCTCCATGCTGTTTGAAGATCTGCCCGCTCTCTTTGGCCCTCCTCTGCCAAAAGATGGACTCATGGTAATGAATCTCTGCTGCTGGACTCGTAGGTTTGCCCAGTGAATACAGTACTGGATGTGAGTGACTGACTTGTCTGTCTTCTGCTCTCTCTCCCAGGGTGTGCTGGTAGAAGCTCGTCCTCAGAATGCCTGCATGCCTATAGATCCTCCTCCAGTTTCTCCCACACCCTCCGATCCCAACAGCACTACAAAATACATTGTCCTCATTCGACGCTATGACTGTAACTTTGATATCAAGGTTAATGTTCTCGCACAGCTGCGCTATTTCAGTAGATTCCAAAATATGGGCTATAAAAGTAATATGGTCGACTGACAAGAATATATATAAAACTAAAAGCATGTGACAATAGACAATGCACCCTTGTGAAAAAGAAGTACACTTCAGCATACTGTCAAAAAATACTTATGACTATATACTTAGTACTTAATATGGAAATAATATGCTTTAAAAGAATATATTTAAGTGTGAAGTAAATGTAATGTTTTGCATTTCTGACCCACTTAAATAGGACTTCGGTACATCTTTATATGTAATTTTTATAATTCTATTGTCTTTGAAATATGGTCACAGTGCAAACATTTGTGGTAAACTAAAATGTACTTCGCGATTTCTATTGAAACTTGTTTGTCATGCACTTAAATATATTTGTAATTATACATTTGTGATGATAAAGTCACAAACAGTCCATTTAAAATATATTAACTTTAAATGTAACGTCAAGTTTAGTCAAATCAAAATAAGTGTACTCCTTTGAAGCATGACAAAAAATGATTAAAGCATAATGATTATAAAGTATGCTTAAAAAGCAAAACTTTTAATTTGACATTATTACAAAGTGCAATGTTTAAGTGCACTTAACTGCGTAAAGAAACATGAAAGTGTTTCTCATTAAGTACACTTAGGCAGCCTTTTAATGCATTAATATATAATCTGCAAGTATTTTTATTTTTTTTGAAGTACACTAAGTGCACATTCAATACAATGAAGCACACTTCTTTTTCACAAGGGCATGTTAACCGGTGTCAAGGCTAGCAAAAGGTCAGAGACTTATATGGCCACAGATATGCTTAGTGTGCATTGTGCAATGAATAACAGAATATGTGAGGAATACTGTTTTTGTTTTTTAATCTTATAGGTGCTCCATGCGCAGCAGGCCGGTTTCAGTGCAGCCATAGTTCACAACATGTACTCTAATTCACTTCTCAGTATGGGATACAGCAATGGTGAGACACACACACACACACACACACACTGCTTCTGCTGTTTCGTTATGGGAAACACAGGTGTGTGTTTTATACTAGTAATGGGAATACTACACTCTTATTGGTAGCTGAAAACAAACAAAACCTGATTAATAAATGAACATATAAGCAGTGGTGGATGTATAGAATGACAGGTGTTTGAAGTCTATCAATATTTTGCAAATTTCAATACAACTGACCCCTATTGAAGACACATACTTTATCATAATTGCAATCCAGTCTGATGTCCGCTTTGTTTCTGCTTAGACACTATCATGGAGGAGATCGAGATTCCCTCTGTGTTCACAAGCTACTATGCCTCTCAGATACTGCGCAGCTTTATCATACCAGAGAAAGGGTGAGAATGATATAGTCTACATGCATTCTAACACAAAAACAGAATCTAGATAGATATATGAATAGAAACAGTCATTTGGACACACCTACATTCTCGGGAAAACGGGTATAACATCTTACCTTTTCGAAAGGGACACTTCTGTATCTTATTTACCCCTAAAGGGTGCATTCTAGTACCTCAAAGTTACACATTAGTGTTTTAAAAGTACATTTTAGTACCTAAATGGTACATCTTTTGAAAAGGTACTGCCCCACTGACAGATTTTGTACTGAGAGTGTTGATTTTTTTCCTCATAATTTTAGTAAAATACCGGTAGTGAGTGATCAAAGCTATGAAATAACAAATATGGGCATGTGGATATTATGTAGCGACCTAAAATAGTCAACAAATGAAAACTCATATGTGAGTTTTTTTTCAAATGCTAAAATACCTTTGTATAGTTTACAGAGCTACTCACTCAGGTTCAGACGATTTCTTCTTTGGATGCTCTTTTAAACAGTATGTGCTCTAACACATCCATGTATAATAAAAGAAAGATATTTATTTATTACATTTTGTATTTTGTAACAAAAAATCAAACTTGAGCACAATTCCAATTTCACTCGGAGAGCATTGTGATAAACTTAAGTCCAGGATTTTAACGGGTATTTACACATTTTGAATGACTTTATTCAGCTTACCGTCTTTCTGGGCAAAGGTTGTCATAAAGGTGCTTTTATGATTTTAAGGTTATGTGTGTGTAACTTTATTTGTTGACCCACTTTGCTTTAGAGCTTACGTGATTCTGAAGCCTGAGTTCTCCTTCCCTCTGTCCTACTATCTCATCCCCTTCACTGGAGTAGTCAGCATGATCTTCATCGTCATGGTCATCATACTGGTCAGTGCTGCTCTGACTGCTTTATAAACCCCTAAATGACATTGTGGATTTATACTAGAGTCATGCATGAAAGTACAGGTGTCTAGAACACTATTTAGAACGTTCATAAAGTATTAAATAAAGCGCAGAGCATAGTTTTGCTCATGTCAGGATGTAAACAAATGTAGTCTAGGTAGGCAGCTACTGTATATAGGGTTTGTAACAGAGTCAATGATGCATTCATTGGTGGGTAGTAATGTGTTCTCCTCCTGGTTGGTCCAGATTGTGCGGTGCGTGCAGCACCGGAAGAGACTTCGGAAAAACAGACTCTCCAAAGAACAGCTGAAGAAAATCCCCACGCACAAGTTTGTTAAAGGTGAGCTGACGAGACTTCACTAAAGGTTTATTCAGGGTTAAACGGGACATGCACCCTATGGGCCGCATCTGTGGTGTGCTTTTAATTACCGCAGGAAATAGTCTTGACTCCACCAAGAAAAACAAACACATTTACTGAACTGACAATCAAGTCCAAATTATAGTCAAGGTTTGGCAATATAGTATATATATATATATATAGGCAATATGACAATATAGCTAAAGAAATGTATCAGAACTGCGTGTTGGAAATCATAGAAGTTAAGATTTTTTGTTTTTTTAAGGAGCATACCAGGATATTATAGTTAACACTTTTGTTACTTGAAATAAAATAGATGTTAACTGAAATAAGATTTTTTTAAAACTTCAGCTATTGTCCAAGGCAACATTTCACATTTTCATTTAGTTTAACTTGATGTTCTAAAAAAAAATATTTTAAATCTGAAGTAAAAATTAATTTAAAATATATAGACATTTTTAAAAACTACAAAAAAATGCACAGCAAAATGACTAAAACTTTAACTGAAATTAACACGAAAGCAGAAAATCTAAAAAATAAAATCTAATTCAAAATATAACAAAAACTATGATAGTATCTGGATGATGCTGGAATAACACTGGCATACACCACTTACTCCTGATCTCGGATGTGCCGCGTTGTACACATTTTCAGAGTGGGTTCTGATTGTTCTACTGGATCATCTAGCGCTTTTATAACTGCGTATTTTTCTCAGGTGATAATTATGATGTCTGTGCGATCTGCCTCGATGAGTATGAAGAGGGAGATAAGCTGAGAGTGCTGCCGTGTTCACATGGTAAGTGAACCTGTCGTGTCTTTGCACATGCATGCAAGGAATTAAACATGTTTTAGTTTGACATTCTGAAAAAACTAATCAAAGCATTTAGAGCTTATTGGAGCTGATCAGAGCCATACTGGAAGTTTCTCACACGTATAACCTGGCAGACTGTTTAACTTAAGTAAAGTTAAGTTTCTCTTGAGTTCACCTACATTCATAGAAATGCATGGCTGCAGGGAAAAGCACTGATTTCACTCAGAAGATTACATCCAGAATGAGTGCAAAAAGTCATCTTTCTTACTGAGTTTTTGTTTCTTTTTTCATGGTTGATTCATGTTTTATGAATCTCTTTATTTGTGACAAAATTATATAATAGGATTGATTACAGAATAAAGAAGCTGCATGTTTACAGACTTCTTTACCAAGTTTCACATTTTTAAAAAGTAACTTAATTTTTAAGTGATTTATTTCTACTTATCTTAGTAAATATTATGTAAAATAAATATAAATTACATTACATAAATTGTTATGCATGTGCTATTTACTATATTTAAATTAAATGGTGTTTTATCATACAGTGCTTGTCAAAAGTTTGGAAACATTATGATATTTCAAAGTTTGAAATAACTTCAGTGTCATTTTTAATGCAAAGATGACGTTGTTTGACCTAACCTTAACCCTACCCCTAACCCTAACCCATAACAAAGACATCTCAAACAATGTCATCTTTGCATTAAAAATTACATAACTGAGCGAATGACACTTAATGACAGCTGTCATAAACATGCATAAAACCTCCTTCATATTCATATTCATGTCATGATTATGAAGGTGTCATGTCAGACTTACGCACACCCCTTCAAGTAAAGTGTAACCAAATACAGTAAAAACACTACTATTGTAGTACTATTGTCAATTTTTTTTTTTTAAGTCTTCGGTGTCACACAATCCCTCAGAAATCATTCTAATAGAAAACCGCGTTTTTACATTGTAATACTATTTCACAATAGCAGAAGAGATTTCATTAAAAATACTTTTGACAAGTGCTGCATGCATATATCGGTGAAATAGCATTTTAAAGCAAAGTAGAGTTATTTCCGGTCCTTGTTCAGAATAGCATAACATCGTTGTGTTTTTGTCCTGTTGTTCAGCTTACCACTGCAGGTGTGTGGACCCCTGGCTCACCCAAACTAAAAAAACCTGCCCGGTGTGCAAGCAGCGCGTGACCCGTCCCAACCCAGAATACTCAGAGTCTTCAGACTCCGATGGAGAGTCAGGGCCGCACGAGGAAGAGGAAGGAGCGACCAGCGAGGCAGATTCTGAGCGCACGCCTCTCCTTCGGCCCTCCAACCCCGCCTCCTCCAGCCCGCCTCCCACTTACTCCTCCACCGTAACGTCGGAGGCAGCCGTCGCCACGGTAACGACCTCCGCACTCCACGACGAGTACTACTCGCCCATAGAGGACTCGGAGGAAGGTACTGATGACGATAGCGATACCACAGAGCTCATGGGACGGGGCGCAGTACGAGTCTGAGGGCTTGATTAAAATCACAGCGCTCATATTTACACCCCTTGTTTTGGCGCACTCCATCCGTCTCGTTCTTAACTAGCTATAGTGCGACCAACACTACACAGCATTTGTGTAGCAGTGTCTGACTAATCACACATTTGTGTGTGTTTCACTAAAGCTTCTTTCACCTGAAACTTGGTCCGTGTCCAAAAAGGAGTTAACGTTTTGAAGTGAATGAAACAAAATGTGACCCTGGCGCACAAAACCAGTCATAAGGGTCCATTTTTTGAAATCGAGATTTATACATCATGAATAAATCAGCTTTCCACTGATGTATGGTTTGTTAGGATAGGACGATATTTAGCCGAGATACAACTATTTGAAAATCTGGAATCTGAGGGTGCAAAAAAATCTAAATATTGAGAAAATCATCTTTAAAGTTGTTCAAATGAAGTTCTTAGCAATGCATATTACTAATCAAATAAAACCTGAATGCATGCACGTACAAATGAGATTGTAAATCTAGATATATAGTGAATGACGACTTAAAGGGATAGTTCACACAGAAATCGGTTACTCGCTCTTGTGTCGTTCCAAACCCAGAAGATTTCTGTTAATCTTTGAACACAAATTAAGATATTTTTAATATTCTATTATCTGTTGAAAGTCCATGCAACCAACAATGTCATGCTTTAAAACACAAAAGACATCATAAATGTTAATAAAGAGATCATAAATTAATCCAAGTCTTTGGAAGAATTCATTTATATGATGATCAGATTTAATTTAAGCTTTAATTCACATATAAACATTGAACCTCAAGATATGGACGTCTCCAAGAGCCACACAGTGCCATCAAGAGACCCTATACATGTTTCCTATTACCCTTTTGTGCATAATGCAATTAATATGCAAGTTAAAATCACAGTTATATTTTCATAGGAATATCAACAGTTTTTCCTTGTGAAAGGATAGCTGCATCACATCTTCTGCACTATGCCATGCTGTTTACACACTGTTTAAAAGTGCACTTTAAATACCCACAGGATGCACTTAAATATATGAATGTTGGACTCTTCTTCCCAGTTATTACTGCAGGGCAAATACAGATGATGGATCAGCACAACAATAGTGGGAGAATCAAAGGAGCTATAAATACTAAAATTGGCAAAATAACCACAACAGTAGGCTAATCACGGTAACATTAATAACAAAGCAATTAATACATTTCAAGAAAATACTATGCATTTCTTTTTATTCTTGCTTGCTTGCTTTAATAGACTATTTGAAGAGGAAAGTCCAGAGCTGGTTGCCACACTTCTTAGCTCTTATCAGTGTAGAGTTATCTTAGAGTGTGTAGACACATACTTTAAAGTCTTGCCTACTAATAAGCTATTTAAAATGTGCAGTTATTCCCCAGGGGTACATTCATTTGACGCACAATGGCCTTTTGTGAGAACATGTCCAATAGCAAAATGCACACAAAAACTATATATTTTGATCTACATGTTTGAAAGCTATAAACAATCTTTGACTGTTTATGTCCCACCTTCTCCTTATCCACACATGACTGCGTGTTTGCAATTATGCATGCATCGTGTTGGTTCTCAGAGGTTTAAGAACGCTCCAGATGCTGAGATGCGATTGGTGCAAGTGAAATTAAAGAAATACTTCACCCAAAAATGAAAATTTGCTGAAAATGTGTTCACCCTCAGGCCATCCGAGATTAGGATGAGTGTGTTTCTTCATCAGGTTTGGAGAAATGTAGCATTGCATCAGTGTCTCAGCAACGGATGCTCTGCAGTGAATGGGTGCCGTCAGAATGAGCGCTGATAAAAACATCACAATAATCCACAGCACTCCAGTCCATCAGTTAACATCTGGAGAAGACAAAAGCTGAGACAAATCCAGCATTAAGATGTTTTTAACTTCAAACCATTGCTTCCAGCTAAAAGAGTCCTTTATGGATAATATTGCTTCCTAAAAAAGTCAAGAGAGAAATCTGCACAGATCAAAACAGCTCTAAACAAACATGTGGCTGGATTTAGTTGTGAGAGACAACAGGAGATGCACTTTTTCACCGGAGGAAGCGTTATTATTGCATTTTGACCAGAAGCAACAGCTTAAAGTTAAAACACCTCAATGATGGATTTGTTTCTTACAAACACGCAGCTTTTCACTTCACAAGACGTTAACTGAAGACGTTGAGATGTTGACTGTTTTAAAAGCTCAGATCTGATCCCCAGTCGTTCTTGCTCATCTACTATAGGCAAACACGCAGAGGACGTGTTTGGTGAACTCTTTAATGAAGCCAATGCATTCTACCTGCGTGCTAATTCTCTTCAGGACCGTACAGACCGTCTTGCAGTCAAGGTCACTCAGTTGGATTCTAGTGTGGAGGAAGGTCAGTCAGAGGTCACAAGTCAAAGATCACATGCACGTTACCAGACATGGGATGCTTATTTAACAGGATATTCCAGGCTAGACCTAACAGTATGTGGGTCAAAAATGACCTCTGCATCCCCTTTCTTTGGTATATTTTTTCATGATGTGATCTTTTCATCTGACATTCCCAGAATTCCTACAGTAAGTTGTCTTTGATCATTTGTGACCCTGGAGCACAAAACCAGTCTTAAGTGTCAATTTTTCAAAATTGAGATTTATGCATCATATGAAAGCTGAATAAATAAGCTTTCCATTGATGTATGGTTTGTTAGGAGAGGACAATATTTGAAAATCTGTAATCTGAGGGTGCAAAAAAATTTACAAAATATCTTCATGGAGCATGATCTTTACTTAATATCCTAATGATTTTTGGCATAAAAGAGAAATGTATAATTGTGACCCATACAATGTATTGTTGGCTATTGCTACAAATATCCCCCAGCGACTTAACACTGCTTTTGTGCTCCAGGGACACATATGAACCTTTTTTTTAATGCCCTTATTTATTTATTTACATACTTATTTTAAGGTATAAATAAATTTGTACCATTGATTTAAACATAGTAAGTGTGTTGAAAGGAACTACAGTGGAACTTTTCACATTTCTTTTCAAACTCCTATAGCAGTGAACTGGAGACCACATCATGTATATATATATATATACTTTTTTTTCCGTTCCCATTTGCTCAAATAGCAAAAGAAAAACTCCACGATAGTGTTTTCATGACTTTCAAAAAGAGTAAGATGAATTTTTGGGGGTTAACAATAAATTGACATATAAAGAAATGTCAATTTAAACGTGTCATCACAGTCCATGACACAAATTGTTAACCCCAAAAATATTAAAATCTTAGATAATATAAAGCAGGCAGACTTTCAGAGCTCTACTGTTCAAGACCAGCAGGCGGTGACGAAGAGCAGCATCCTAAACCAATCACAGAGACGTACATCACCAGCGACACACCTCCACCTCTGAACATACTCTCTGCCTACAGGTCTGCTTTCTTCTTCTTCTTCTTCTTTAATAATAAGACATTTATTGTGTGTAAATATGTTTTGTTTGTTTTATCTAGGGATGACCATATTGATGGAATTAAGTTCTACACAGACCCCTCATATTTCTTTGACTTGTGGAAGGAGAAAATGCTTCAAGACACAGAAGAGAAGAGAAAACATAGGGTAAAATAATTGCCCTTTTGGTCTATAAATCTGGTCATATTCTTGCAAAAGTAGTTTGGCTTTGCATCAGTGTATGACTTAAAGGAATAGTTCCCCCAAAAACTGATTTGTAGAAATATAGCACTGCATCAGTGTCTCAGCAATGGATGCTCTGCAGTGAATGGGTGCCGTCAGAATGAGCGCTGATAAAAACATCACAATAATCCACAGCACTCCAGTCCATCAGTTAACATCTGGAGAAGACAAAAGCTGTGTGTTTGTAAGAAACAAATCCAACGTTCATGTATTATTGAGTATTATTAAGGCATTATAATGAATTATAAAAAAACGTATTATACAGTATGTTGTATCATCTCATGAGTAATCATAACAACAGTTTTAATGCATTACAATATTTACTTATTTGTGGTTATAGCTTTTAAGATTATGATGATTTATAATAAACAATGAACACAATGCATCCACTTAACTTACAATGGATTATATTTCTCATAGTTATAATGTATTATAAGTATCATATCTTGCCATTGTTAACTCGTTACTCTACTTAAAATAGACAAAGACCACTTATAAATAATAACAACAACAATGACAATACTAATATTTTTTCTTATACAGCCATAAGATCAGATATCTGAATGTGTAATATGGCACATTTGATTTTAACTATATTTATTGTAATATCAGTAAGATACTGTGCAGATCTTAAATAAATAATGTCAAGATATGAGACTTATAATGCACTGTAAATTTATTGTGTGTTATAAATAATCATACTCATAAAAGTTATAACCACAAATAAGTAAGTTATATAATGTATTATAATTGTTGTTATGATTATTTATGAGATGAAACAACATAACATATTATTATTTTATATATAATGCATTATGCATTCATTATAATGCCTTAAGAATACCCTTATAATGTGTTATAAAA